>NC_026001.2:25051423-25105813 GCF_000442705.2 Elaeis guineensis
TATTGGTGGATGATGAAAGAAAATATTAAAACCTCACTCCATCCTTTGTTCCATCTTTTTGTTCCATCCTTCGTTAAGTGCCGTTCGTATATCCTTTTAGCAATTCTATCTATGCAATGATTATGATAAACATTTACCGCTGACGATGTGGAAAGAAAAATGAATCTGTTAAAATCTAGTGCAATGTGACATGATTGATTTATTTTTTTAATGAATTGTAAGATTAATGTCATAGAGAAAATCCAGAGATACTTCTAATTCTAATGCTTGCACCGCAGGTTTAAATATATAAAAAAAAAAATCTTCATAAACAGATTTTGTTATATTATCCTCCTTGAATGTTACCATGGTTTGACATAATTTGACGAGCCATACTAGCTAATTAGACCATCATACATGATTTTATATTATAGCTAAAGCTTATATCTCTTACATAAAAAAAAGATCCATCTTCCATAGTTGTTCAATTATATATCAGCTACTTTAAGAGCTGTATAGATAGATGAATGAAAAGTGGATTTTGAGATCTATATGCAAGATGTGATCTAATAATCTTTTTTTTTTTTTTTTTTTAGAGGATCAATCATTGGTATAAAAATCCAGAGATACTTCTAATTTTAATGCTTGCACTATAGGTTTAAATACAAAAAAAAAAAAATCTTCATAAATAAATTTTGTAATATTATCTTCCTTGAATGTTATCATGGTTTGGCACAATTTGACTAATCGTACTAACTAGGCTGCCATATATAATTTTATATTATAGCTAAAGTTTACATCTCTTACATAAAAGAAAGATCCATCTTTTGCAGTTGTTCAATTATGTATCAGCTACTTTAAGAGCTCTATAAATTGATGAATGAAAAGTTCAGAACATTTTGAGATTTAAATGCAAAGTGTGATCTAATAATTTTTTTTTATTTTTTAAAAGATCAATCATCAGTATAATTTGAATCTTTATTTTATATGTATGATAAAGAAATAATGATAGTATCTTTTTATTTTTATTTTTTCCTTCTTTCGTTTGTAATGTGAAAATTGTTGGTTTATTAAATTGGACCAGATGAACACTTAAAGTACAGAGGGCGCCCTACCTTCTCCATAAGCTTTTTCCTCCATCCACATTCAAATTTCAACATCTTTTGGTGGCGCTGCCGTGCCAATCTGCAGGCAGTTTGTCCTTCTGAAGTCGCAGGTCATCCAAGTATTCATCATTCCTGTTATCTAATAATTGAGGTTCCGAGTGTCGGTAGTCTGAGTACCATCCAAAGTCCAAAGATGTTTGAAAAGAAAGCTCAGGGATGGCGTGGCCATCTCCATCGCATCAAGGGCAACCAGCTTCTGATGCCTAATTATTGCACCGCTCGTACCAGGCTAAGTTAAACTGCCCTCATAATGAGACATAACCCCCTTCTTACGTACCTACTCATCTTATGATGTGGACCATGACACACGGATATCCCCGTTTCAAGATAATATAATATATGAAGGGCCCGATCGGATCTCAAACCAACATTTCAGCATGGAAACAGTTGGGACGAGTCGGTAACGCAACTTTTCATCAAATTTTGTCGCGTTGTAGGATTTGTGAACCTTCCAATTTTCTAGGCCCACGAACAAATTTCTTGGTTCCTTTCAAGATTTCTTATTAACAAAAATTTCTTGTAGGATGACAAAGTTTTAGAATTTCTCTTGCACACGATGAAATCTCAATGATGCTGTAGCTATGAGAAAGCTGGTCTGATGGAGCCTGCTTGGTTTGGCTGGAGATGAGCTACATGTTACAAACTCCAACCTATAATCAAAGGGATGTGTCAGGGGTTTTCGGAACATGTTGAGCAGAGGATTTTCCAATGTTTAAGTTGAAAAGAGTTTTAAGAATAAACAGTATAAATGTGAGCAAAATACGGGATAAGAGCAATGTGAAAAATCTTTTATCTAGGGACTTTTGATCTGATTTATATAAAATGGAGGATGTCATCATTCAGATCACACAATCTCCAGATGAACTCTTATGATCTTCTCTTATTTACTGCACTAAACGATTACAATCTTTCTCATCTGATCTGTCGAGATCATAATGAACTATGTTAATTATTTGAAGATTTATTTGACCGTCGACTTTACATAACCCATGCATGCTACGCCTTTGATTAGTAGATATGATTTTGACAAATGGCAAACTCGAGTTATATCAATTACGGTCCAATTATTTTTAATAAATTATTTAAAATTATTAACTCCATCATACTATGTCACTTGACCGCACTACAGTGAAAAGGGTCATTAACGACGCTATTAAGGTTATTTTACGACGCTAATAAGCATCGCCATTAAGCTTTACGACGCTTCAAAAAGCATCGCCAAAGCGTTGCCTATGTAAGAGTTGAGATGAAAACACCGACGCTTTTTAAAAGCGTCGTTATTTTTTAACGACGCTTTAAAGCGTCGTAAAATTAAATTATAACGGCGCTTATAAGCGTCGTTAAATATGTTTTAACGGCGCTTATAAGCGTCGTTAAACATATTTCTAACAACGCTTTAAAGCGTCGCAAAATTCAATTTTAACGGCACTTTTTTGCGTCGTTAATGACTCCGCGTCCTCCACTCTACCAAGATGCTTTTCGAAGCGTCGGTTTTTTTGTCTTTAACGATGCTTATAAGCGTCGTTAAAATTATTTTAACGATACTTATAAGCATCGTTAAAGGTTTTAAGAGAAAAAAAAAATATAGTTTTATATACAAAAAAAAAGAATACATACATTCCTGTACAAAATTATATCAATTATTCTAACATAAACCTGTACAATCACCACCATTCACACCTGTACAATCACCACCATTCACACCAAAAGCAAACTTAAATAGCAAATTTAACCAAACCAAAAAATATTATTTTATATAAATAAAAATAAAGTACTAACCGTCCATTACAATCAAGAGTAATATAAATAAATATAAGAATACAATAAAAATAAAATAATATCAATCCGCAGGCGGATGGTCGTCGTTGTCTCCACGTGACGTGCCGCTGTCTCGACGGGTGCCTGATGTGTCAGGAGCCTACAAGAAACATATCAAAAGTATGATTTGCATATCTATAAATAAAAATATATAATCATTAAATTAATATAAAAATATATATTTAATAATATGTGTTTACCTGAGATGGACCATACATCTCTAATAAAGATGTAAGGCGATCAATCTATCCCCTCATGGCCTGCATCTCGACACGGCTCTGTCGCATCTCCTCCATCTCAGCGGCACGACTCTGTCTAATCTCCTGTATCTCCGCCTCGAGTCTGCGAACGCGTGAATCCTGAGCATCTGCTGCAGCATGCTGCGTATATCTACTAACCTCAGATAACTGAGTGGGGGTGACTCCTACTCCATAACCCTCACTCGATCGTAGCGCTCTGGTCCCATCAACTCTGTGAACACCTCGGCCTCGATATGGCTCTGCTGCGTAGATGCTGCGGACTCGTCGTCACGCTCCGCAATGAAGATGTAGCCTCTCCTGTATTTTTTTTGAAAACAAGAGTTATACATTAATAGCTAACAAAATTAAATTTAAATCATTGCAAAAAATAGAATATTAATAATACCGTACATATAAATCTCTCGACTCATCTCGACAAAAGTACCATCCTGATGAGTATGAGTCATCCGGTAAAACTCCACTTATCCGGGTTCCCTCCCATGCTCATCCACCTACACAAATAATTTAATTTTAAGCAAACAGTTATAATAATTTAAAAAAATATATGAGTATCATGATACAGACATGGTCCACGATACATAATGATATTAGTTATATAAATATTTCAACATAAAAATTAAAAGTTAATTATGAAAGTTTAAGGAACATACAAACTCCTGTCGGAGTCGTACATAACTCTTCGACCCCGATGTATGAGGAACAGACTGAGCTGCTCGTGCAGCTCTACCAATAGCAGAATAAGTCTGTAAAATAAAGTAAAGAACTTATTATATATATAATATATAATAAAAATCAATATTTTTATAAAATATTTAAAAAAAAAGATAATAACAGATAATATACCTGTGCCCTCTCGGAGAACCAATAATGAACCAACTCCATCCACTGATGAGGGGGTACATCAGGAGGACAATTCCTAGCAACCTCCTCCTCTGTCATACCCTGTCTCATATAGTCCTTCTTCAATTGTGCTCTATATTCTTTCCATTTGCGGTTGAGAGACTTCATTACAAAATCATGAGTGGATGGAGGGAGAACAAACTTGCTCTATAAAAAAAAAGTTAAATTAAATAAATTATATAAATGATTAACAATTAATATACAGTATGAACATCAATTCATTACTCTATAACTCGGAGGAGCTCAACTTTGTACGTTGGAAGCATGTCATTCCATTTTGCATAGCCCAACGGACATAGCTGAGGCCTCCAGCAACAGTCCCCAAAAATGAAGTCAATAAGCAGGCAGCTTTCTTAATTGGCTGACCTAGCTGATTGCACTCCACAACAATCCTCTCTCCTCACGCATCTGCCACACATCTCGTACTACTGTGGGTCCGCGTCTGGGGCGTACTCTCCCGGATCCGTCTGTAAAAAATATATAAAAGTAACTATATCATAAATATACATAAAATAAAATAAAAATAAAATTACATGAAAGACAATATATACCCTGCACGTGTATCTCATCATCTGGCTGATGAACAGGAGGATCGTGCTGTGCTGATGATGAAGGACAGGGCTCAGAATGCTGTGCAGCTAAACTGGCCTCAGGCTGCTGTGCTGAAGAAGACGTACCAGCCTCTGTCTGTGAAAACTGGAACTGCACACCAGCATATCGTCCCCTGCGACGCATGATGTCACCTAGCATTTATATAAATAAAAGTAGAATCAGTTAATATATGGAGTAAAATAACACAATAATTAATGAAAATATATACATCATAAATAATTATTACCAGTAACAATCAAGCAGTAGTGTTTCCTTCAAATTCTGTTCTAACCAACGTCGTCGTAGCATTTAAATCATCAGCTGGCACAAAATTGTAGGGCATACATTGTGTATAAGTGTCATCGTCATCATCCTCCACTTGTTTTCCATATCATATAAGTCTCTAGGTTTTGTTTTGATGACAGTAAACCAATCTTTATCTTTTGCGTCTTGTACATAAAATACTTGACGAGCTTGAGATGAAAAAATGAATGGGTCATCTTCAATAACACACCAGTGTTTATCAACCTTGAAAAATTTACAAGTGTAAATCCATTTGCATCTTGTTTCAAACCCTTGGTGAGTTTATGTCTATCCAATCACATCTAAACAGTACTACTTTAAATTTTTCATAATAATCCAACTCATAGATATCTTTAAGTGCACCATAATAGGATTTTCCATCCGCTTCCACCATAACACCGCTATTCTGTATTTTTCTAAATTTCTCCCGTTCTCTAGTATGAAATTTAAAGCCATTAATTATGAAACCGTTATATCTATTCACAATCTTGTTAGGTCCTCGAGCAAGAGCTATTAGTTCATCTGAATTATTTGTCTCCATCATCTTTGATACCTAAAAAAAAATGATATGACGAAGTGCTGTTGAGTTATCTGATATTAAATATGTATCAAAAATTAATATATTCCATAATTAAATATAAATCACACCTGATTCGAAAGCCACATAGGAATAACTCGACCAACCATCGCTGTTCAATCCTTGCATTAGGACGAATGTTATGATTGGCTCGTCTCTGATAAATTAAAAATTCACTGCATAAAATATAAATATATCATTTAGAACATTATATCTAATATAAAATTTAAATTTTGATGTCATTCCTTAAATATACTAACCTGCGATGGTCAGATATTATGTCACTATGAAGTAACACATAACGATGTGCTTGTGCTAAGATTTTTGATCAAGTACAATACTTTCAGCTCTTCCCAAGAATTTTTAGCAGTTAAGAACTTATACAGTTCTGCATTCTCCACAAAGTCATTATGCCGTTGAGGTCAACTAAAAATAGTCTCTACACTTGAAGATATCTTGAACAAAATGTCAAACATTCATCCGCAATATATGCTTCAGCAATCGAGCCTTCGGGATAGGCTCTATTTCGCACATAATCTTTAAGACGCACAAGATACCTTCAAGAATTAAATATTTATTAAAATATCAGTATGCTGTTGTTTCTAATAAAATTATCAAAAGATTTAAGGTTTGCAATAATACCTCTCAATAGGATACATCCATCTATAATGTACCGGTCCACCAACTTTAACTTCTGAAGCTAGGTGAATGAGCAGATGTACCATAATAGTGAAAAATCCAGGAGGAAAAATTTTTCCATCTGGCAAAGTGTAATTGCAATATCGGATTCTAACTGATCAAGTTCTCGAGGATCAATAACTTTGGAACATAATGCCTTAAAGAATGACGATAATCGAAGTACAATTGTAACAATTTATTTCGGCAATGACGATCTTAAAGCTATTGGAAAAATATCTTGCATCAATATGTGACCATCATGACTTTTAAGATTTGAAAGTTTTCGATCCTTTAGATGCACACATCGTGAAATATTTGATGCATATCCATCGGGTACCTTGATACTTTTCAAAACTCCCAAAAAATTATCCTTTTCTCGAGCAGACATTGTGTAACATGCAGGAGGCACATAAATTCTATCATTAGCAAGCATTTTAGGATGAAGTTCCTGTCGGATACCCATTTCTTTTAAATCAAGAGTGCCTTCATGTTATCTTTGCTCTTTCCATCAAGGTTTAAAAATGTTCCAAGTAAATTATCGCAAACATTCTTCTCTATATGCATGACATCAAGATTGTGCCGAATAAGATTATTTTTCAATAAGGTAAGTCAAAAAAGATACTTCATTTTTTCCATAAATATTTACTTGGCTGTTGTGTAGATGCTATCTGTGTGTCTTTCTCATTTTCATCCTCGAAATAATTATCTGGATCTTGAAACACCTCTGCATCTATAGTACTGATACTGACTTCCTCTGGTAACCCTTCGTGCACTGAGCTTTCAACATCATCCCTTCCTCTTTTTTTAGAGGACTTTGAGTGCTTACCATAGCTGTAATTGATGCCATCCATTTGTCTATGAACATCAGTTCCAGAAGGTGGAATAGGGGCACATCCCAATTCTATAGTACCATCAAACAAATCTTTCTGAAATCGAAACGGATGATTTACTTCCAACCATCGACGATGTCCCATGTAACAAAATTTACCTCATGTTTTAACCAAATTGAATGTGTTGAATCTCCACAACAAGGACATGCGATCCGTCCCTTTGTACTCCAGCCAGATAAATTGGCATATGCTGGAAAATCATTAATAGTCCATAACAAAGCTGCCCGTAGTTTAAATGTTTGGCCGTTGGAAGCATCAAATACATCAACACCCTCCCACAACTGTTTCAATTCCTCTATTAAAGGCTGTAGAAAAATATCAATATCATTGCCTGGACCTTATCTCCTGGAATAACCATTGACAAGATAAGTGATGATTGTTTCATGCACATCTACGGTGGCAAATTGTAAGGTATCAAAATGACTGGCCAAGTGCTGTAGGTAGAACTCAGGGTCCGAAATGGATTGAAGCCATCAGAAGCTAAGCCAAACCTAACACTGCGAACATCAGAGGCAAAATCAGGATGCCTATCATCAAATACTTTCCATTGAAGACTATCTGCTGGATGTCTCAACATTTCATGCTTTGTACGTCCTTCATGATGCCATCTCATTGATGAAGCTGTTTTTGATGATGCATAAATCTTTTTCAATCTAGGTATAAGAGGAAAGTAACGCAATACCTTGGCCGGTTTCTTTTTACTCTGCATTGCATCCAATTCATTCAGTACATCGTCTCGATCTTCTTTTTGTGTTATCCATCTTGAAGATCCACATACATTGCATGACTCTTGATTAGCGTTTTCACCCCGATATAACATACAATCTTTCGGACAACTATGAATCTTTTCGTATCCAAGATCCAATTCCTTTACTACTTTCTTGGCTTCATAATACGATGGTGGTAAACGAGTGCTTTCTGGAAATGCATCCTTTAATAACTTGAGCAGCATGGTAAAACTTTTTCAGACCATCCATTCAAATATTTTATATGAAATAAATGTATAAGAAAAGAAATCTTAGAAAATTTCGTACAATCCGGATATAATTCTTCATTTGCATCTTTCATTAAGGTGTGATAACGAGCTGTCTCATCATTAGATGTATGTATGGGCTCCTCAACATGCATACGTTCCGTATGCGTACATCCATCAAACATCCCAACTGTTTCTTATATACTACTGGATTCTCCTAAATTTTGAACACCAAATCCAAAAGCATCTGTGATCAAACCCCTTATATCATCATCTCTTGCAGAATTGTCTTGTAGGCTAGTGGATCGAAAATGAGTCAGGGGTTGGTTATATGATGATGGCAACATAGATTCTCCATGAAAAATCCAGTCGGTATAACCTCTTAAAAAACCATTCCATACCAAATATTCTTCAACATTTTGTGGATCTAAAGAAGAACTATTTACACATTTTCGATATGGACATAAAATCTTTCCATTCAAACTACTTTTCTCCATACCAAATTTAATGAAGTCATGAACTCCATCTAAATATTCTTTACTATTCCTTGATTTATTTATCCAACTTTTGTCCATTGTAGGATAAAAATGATCGAACTTGTAATTTATCTAAAAATAAAAAAAATTATACAATCTATATTAATGCAATGAGTAAAAAATATCAGTCATTTCATAAAATTCAAAAAAATAACAGCTAGATAAAGTTTATATAGTAAATACTTGCTATCATCAACTAATAGGTAAAGAAGGTCCTATCCCATTCAGAAAATGCATTAATTCTATAGGTCAATTACAGAAATCAAATGATATGCAACAAGAGCCAAAAAAATTTCGGCAGCATTTCTCCTTAGTTCTTCCGTATAGGAAGAACAAAAGAAAAATACCATCCAAAATTTTTTTCGAACCCTCAGCATACCATTTGATTATGGTAATGACCTATAGAATTACTCACATTTTTCAAACTGTCCATACTGCACAATCAATTGATCAATGTACATAATTCTTTTATCCGTATAAAAATAAATAAATGTACAGATACAATAGAATATGTACATTAATCAAAAGACGGGTCTATGTTTCTATGCAATGTAATTTTTTTTAAAATTAATTCATAATTAACTTGATTTAATACCTGATATTAACTTGGGGAGTAGTGGATAAAGAAACTTGACCCAGCTTAATCCAGATGCTTAGTCTTCATCAGTCACGAAGATAAGGATAACGTAGGCCACACGATATCAGGGTCCAGCCACATAACGAGCGCCACATATCAGATAAGCAATCAATCAGGATTCATGAAACTATGAAATTATCCATTCATCAACCATGTATCACAACCTTAATTAATTGTACTATATATTTTCAGGTGAACCTCATAGAGAGATACTAAGAGGGTGTGGTTGTAAATTGATCTAGCTCTATATCATTTATTTTATGCTATACATGTTTACCATATTTGATAATTTAGGAGAGGTGTGGATGAAGATGATCATGACTTATACGTTCGCTCCACAAGTACATATGAACCAACCATCATTCGATATTAGATTTTTTATTTGTTTGTCATTATCTTTAAAAAATCTCAATATTATTCTGGTTATGTGCTATCATGTGCTGGTTTTCTGTTCTTTTTCACCCCTCTTTTTAGATCATGAAAAACTTATTACACCAACCAGATAGTGACCTACTCAGTGTTTTATGTAGTTAAGCCAATTTTTATAATTAATTTTCCAAATCATGTCATTTTATCCTCTATCTAGGCCAAATAAAATCAAAATCTAATTAGCATATATTTAATTGGTGCTAGTTTTCTATATGTATATGATTAATTCTATCATCAAGAGCTATAATATATTAGCTTTGCTGGTTGGCACCACTCCTGTGTATAATATTTTTTTTATTTTTATATTTTTGGTAAGAGCTAGGTTGAAGTTCAAGTCCTGATGGTGGTGGCATATCTTCAAAAACTGATTCCTCCTTTGAACAATCTACTATTTTCACTAAATTATAAATATTTTATCGCTGCACAAAAATGATCATTACCACCGTCAACATGATCAGAAATAATAAATAATGGCGACATCATATACAGCTAATTTATCAAAAACAAAATACAGTTAATTACATATAACACTATTTCTAAAAGTCAGAATAATAACTCAAAATAATATTGAATTTGATAGAGAATGATGATGTATCTAGAATTCCAATCAAACATATGAAACCGAATATTTTATACCGTCAACATACAGAAGACACCATAAAGCATGAAGAAAGTTGTTTTCTTTTTGCCCAAAAAGAAGGCCTTTCTACTTGAGGTTAAAGGCCTTGGGGAAAGACTTTGGGAAAACCATTTGAGATTAAATCTAAGCTGGAAATCATTTCATATGGACAACACCTAGTCAGCTGCAACAAAGTCCACGTTGGGAACTTTTAAAACCCACAAGAAAAGATGGAAAACTGACACCCCAAAAAATGAAAAAATAATTCATAACACGTAGAAATTATTAGATGGATATCCCCAGTGGACCGATTCAAAGCCTGGGGCAAATGTATGGTGGATAACAGGATGAATTGTCATCCTTGTTTTAATCTTAAAGAGTATACACACAAGAAGTAATATTATGGTGAGTGACAATTAGATTGGTCCACCGGATCTGATCATTCTAATAATTTCTCCAAATACGTATAATATCGAAATCAAAATCAGCCATTTACATTTCCAAACCTAGGAAGTTCATGTTCCAAACCCTCTACACCAGCTGATCTCCAGCAAGTATATAATAACCCAAGAATCGAGAATATGGAAAGATCAGAAGCATTCCATGAATTCAACCCAAATCATCAGTCCAATAGGGGCAGTTGAAGTAAGCAAGCTCATGTGCATACAAGTCGACGATAACATTAGGTCTCTATCCCTGTAGCTTACAGGCTCCAGGGTGATCCATGCTAAATCTACCGGCTCTACGACAATCAAAGCTGCTAACAATTTCAAGCTTGCATCCCAAAAATCCAACAAAAACTCGCTATTATATAATTAAGCTATTGTGCTGAGCTACTCACACAGAATGCATCAATTGCTCGTCCATTCTCTCTTGCATGGCCTAGTGCACATATGCATAGGAAAGAAAGTGTGCAAGCAAATTTAATATGATGGCCTGTGTGAGCAACAGAGGTTCCTTGGGTGATGGATGGATTCGAGAGAGATAAAAATTTGTTAAGATTAGAATTCTCTTTTCCTTTCGAGTGAAATATCAAGCACTCATGAAAAGAAGAAGGAACTAAATATATTCGAGAAGCCTCAAAAAAAATATTGAAAATATTTTTGTCAAGTATGAATTATCGTTACTCAAAAACTTTACAAATATCAATCCTCCAGAGTATTTATTTTATATTCTCCCTTCGAAAAATAAATATGAGACTCATTAATTTTTTTACCACCTCTTTTTTATTTTTTATATTAAATATAATATTTTGATATAAAATTTATTTTTTTATACTAGATTAATTCCAACCAAACGGATCCTAAAGTTGCCATGGCGGCGGCAAGGTTGGACAAAGCTTATTTATTTTGCCATCCTAACTTCTGTTGGCCATAGAAGATGGCACCAATCTGCTAAAACTGTCGACCATTATGCGTCCTGGAACCTGAGATGCTACTTTTCTCCCATCCATCAAGAGCAACACTGAACAAGTAAAAAATATGCATCAAATTATAATTAAGATTGCATCCAAAATCAGATCCTGATGCTTATTTTTTTTCCAACAGATGCTAAATATTTGACGGTTTACGTTTATCTGTCTTCTTCCTTCTTCAAATTCGGAAGACCTGAAGACTTGATCCAAAATCCAACCAAAATCCAAAATCCAAAATCCAACCAAAATAACCCTCGGAGAGGGGGGAAACATGAGAGAAAAGATAAAAAGTGAGGGAAGGAGGGAGGGAGAGAGAGAGAGAGAGATCGAACCTTTGGGTCGAAATTTAATCGGTGGAACACGAATCAGTCCGCGCCAAACAAAATCCAAGAAAAAGTGCACGGCAATCGAAGGGAATCGTGATGGGAAGATGGCCGCCGGGAGGGGGGAGGGGAGGAGGGCCGGTCGGGTGGCTGCTTCCAGGAGGGCGGACGGCGTATGGCTTGGACCACGCGGGCGCGGCATCGACGGACGCGGCAGCAGAGGGGAGCGACGGACGGAGGTGAGGCGTGGATGGCGGGTGCGCATGGATGGCGGGTGCGGTGCCGGCGGCGGAGATGGGCCGGGGTCAGTGGAGGAATGGGTGGAAATTAAAGGGGCGGCGGTAGATAGATTAGGGCACGGGAGGAGGGGGGTATTAAACGAACCTACCGACGCTTTTTAGCATCGTTAAAAAGCGTCGGTATTTTCTTTATTTAACGACGCTTTTGCTAAAAGCGTCGGCGTTGACAGTGCTCAAATGTTACGACGCTTTTAAGCGTCGTTAACAAACGACGCTTTTTAAAAGCGTCGGCAGGTCAGCGCAACCTGCCGACGCTTTCCAAAAGCGTCGGCAAAAAAAAGTCAATAATTTAATATTTTCTTGTAGTGTATCATTCATTTATATTGTTTTTGGACCCCAGTGCTCATAGAGTCTATAATATCCATAGATATAAAGTGCACATTGATATCGAAGATGATAGTAGATCTACCATTATTGTGATATTCGATAAAAAAATGAAAAAAATTAGTCCAAGTATCAGCCATGGAGCTTCTAAATGTACAACATGGTGATGCTAAAGACATTCCTCCTATTATCAATAAACTATGTAGTAAGACATACATTTTTCAAATTAAGGATTGATCTTGAAAAGATAATTGATGACATCATCCATGAATACCAACCATCAACCACATTTAAATAACTAAGAAAGAATGCAATCGTGTATTCTGATGAAGATTGAATGATTTAAAACAAAGTATTATATACTAAAATCCGAAGATTATGCTTCATACTTCACCATATCTACTTTATTCTAAACACCATAAATTATTAATTTCTAAACAATTTCACTGTTCCAGTTCATTTTGATGTAAACTATTATTTTGAATGTTTGACTCATTTTTCTATTTGTTCCAATTAAATTGCAAACTAAATTATTACATCTATATTTTGCTTTATGTTGAAATTATTATTATGGTGGCTATTTTTTTATATTTGCAAAATCAATAGGCTCACCACTATGCTAATTTCTAGGAATATAAGTGTTTCTCCATGAAGTATACCTTACTTGGATGGAGCTAGCATTCATCCTTTTCTCACTGAGAGAGAGGGAGGGGACAGAGATTGTGTTTATCCATCATGGTTTTATGTGGCTTTTGGGGCCAAGATTAATAGTAGTTCATAACCCTATATATTTAGGCCTAGCTAGTAGCCCACAAAATTCAAATCCTAAACTAATCCAAACTAAGGGTGCAATTAGGGTGAGTTGGTTTAGGTCAAAGATTGATTCAGAACCAACTTGATTCGAATAGGTCCTTAATTTTTGGAATCGGAACTAAACCAATCAATGCCGAAACCCAACCCAAACCCAACCGAATCAAGATCAGGTTGGTTCTCGAGGTATTCCATTTTCAAAAACACAAGTAAATTATAAATTTTATTCGAGAACAATATAACATCTCGAGCCTCAACAAATTTAAATTTAAAGCTATCATAGAAGATGTTTAATAAAATAATAAAAAACAAAATCCAACAATAATAACTTAATTTTTATAAAAAATTAAAAAAATAAAGTTATAAGTTGTCTAATACAAATTCTAACTTAACAAATGAAAGCAAATTCTATGTCCAGGACTTAACCATAAACTTATTCTATTCATGTCAAAAAATTAATAGTGGATCTACGATTCTAAATACATAAAATAAGGGGAAGAGAATTGAGTATAGATATCACTAAGATTATTTAAATATTTAAAACAAGTATAAGCAAATCTATCTTTCCAAAGTAGAGAGGGAAAAAAAAATAATGATAATGATGGAAGAAATCTCACACGTTCCAATCCAACAAATAGTGTGCATGTTTATGGATCATATCATGTCAGGCCCGGCTTACCTAACCCTTTAGCATAGATTCAAATCTAGTTCAATTGGATTTCGAAAAAATTGAACAAGAATAGGTGAAATCCTACGTAAAATCTGGAACAAACCAACCCAATAAGATTGGGTTGATTCGGTACCCAGGTTGACACAACCCTAAGGCACCCTAATCCAAACAGAAATCGGAATCCTTCGTTCAAAATTGCGAAAATTAAGGCACGATATAAATAGTGTTTGTTTAAACTTCAAAGAAAGAAGGGGCAGATGCACTCTATTAGACCCTTAGGCAGCAAGAAACTGGTCCGTAGCTACCCCGAGCATTCCTTCGCTTCCCTTCATGGCCCAAGAAGTCCTCGACGACGACGCCGTCCTCAGCGACATCGACGACGACGATGACACAAACCCCGCACCCGCCTCCTCTGGCCAGCCTCTCTCCACGGCCGACGACCGCCGCGTCCACAACCTCCTGGCCGAGCTCGAACAGGAGCGCCGCGTCCGGAAGGCCGCCGAGGACGAGCTCTCCCGTCTCCAGTCCACCCACAACCGCCTCAAGGCCTTCGCCCAGGACGTCATCCGGAAGCGCGACGACGCCCTTCGCGAGAAGGAGGACGGCGCACGCTCCGCTGCCCAGGTGGCGGGGGAGCTTGCCGAGGCCGTGAGGCTCAAGGACGAGGCCTTGAGGCAGAAGGACGCCCTCCGGTCGGAGATGGAGTCTGCCGCCCAGATGCTGGTTTCCGGCATCGAGAAGGTTTCCGGAAAAGTCGCCGACTTTAAGAATTTCTCCGCCGGCGGCCTGCCGAGGTCGGAGAAGCACACCGGGATGCCGGCCGTGGCCTACGGCGTCGTCAAGAGGGCGGACGAGATCGTGAAGGAGCTCGTGAAGCAGATTGATGCGGCGGCCAGGTCCAGAGATGCAGCTCGTGAGCAGGTGGAGCAGAGGAACTATGAGATTGCCATTGAGGTCTCAGAGCTTGAAGCAACAATTGGTGGGCTTAGAGAGGAGGTCTCTAAGAAGGGCTCTGAGATTGAGAAACTGGAGAAGTTGGTTGCCGAGAGAGATGCCAAGATTTATATCTGGGGAAGGGAGAATTCAGAACTGAGGCAGTTTAGGGAGGATTTTTATAGCAAATCCAGGAGCTTGGAGACCAAAATAGAGTTGCAGAGGCCATTGCTTATCGATCTGTTGAATCACATGTCTAAGGCTTATGAACAGATTTATGATATTATTCAAATTGCGGATGCAAGGACATTGGATCAATCAGAGTTGTTGGATTCTTTGTCTATGGGCAAACAGTTGGATGTGGACTTGAATTTACGAACTTTGTTGGAAGCATCGATTTCTATCTATAAGCTGGCCAAGGTTGCTGTAGACAAATTAAGGGAAAAAATGGAAGAGAAAGGACAAGAGACAAGAGCTTTGAGTGATAAAGTGGCTGAATTATTGGTGGAGAAGCGGCATATTGGTACCTTGCTTAGAAGCACATTGTCATCAAAGACAGATAAGGTGCTGCAAATGGCAGAAAATGGGCTGAGAGAGGCTGGGATAGATTTGAGACCAATGGTCATGGGAGGCATGGTGTGGAGGAGAGAGAAGAAGACGAAGTCTATACATTGGTATACATCTCTCTAAATATTGTTCGTCTATCTATTACTATAATGATGTATGATGATCTTGATTTTGGATTTTGTATGAGGTGGATTATTGAAACTTGCTCTGCATGTCCTTGTACAGGCTGGTGCTTTGCAGAATATTGTGAAAGCATCTCAACTTGAGATCGTTAAGCTGCAGCATTTAGTGGAAGCACTAAGGTATCTGTTATATTGTTTGAAGAGCTCTGTTCTTGCACAACTAGCAAAATCAATATCAATGTTGTTGGTATCTGCATTATGGGTTCTGTGGATTCTTCAAAATACTGCTCCATCATTAGCGGGTCATTCCATTTACCTAATAACTTCCATATGTGCTTCAACCTTCCCTTCTCTTATCCAAAATATATATTATTCCCTATTCCGATGCTCCTCCTTTACAAATATTCATTTTAAACTTCAATAAATTTTTCTAAGGCACATATTAGATATCTATGTTAAAATACCATTCTGCTTTCATCCAGATAAAAGTCTATTCTTAGATTATCACCACATCTAAGAAACTGAATTAAAGACAAAACATGCAAGATTATAAAAATCATGCTGGAAAGGAAAGTCTATGAAATGCTTATTGCAACTATTTAAAATGATATGTACAACTGAAAAAATTGTACAGAATGGTTTTCTTGGATTCAATTATTGATTCAACTTAATTCTAGTTACTTGGTTTATTTGTGTAAGCTGGAACATCAGAAAGCTAGGGCACTAGGTGCCTCATGTTTGTACACCCTGCAAAGAATGGGTTGAGAAGGAAATGGATGAACCAGAAATTATAATTTTTTTCTTTGGCTTCTCATTTGCATGTTCACTAAGTGTCTATAAAGGACATATTTTTATCTCTTATAAGGGTTGTGTTCAAGTGATCCTTTTATCTCATCTCATCTTCTTATTACTCTTGTTTTGGAGGTTTCTTGTAGTTCCTAGGGCACGGTAGTTGGAGACGATTAGTGTGGGAGTGGTTTGGAACATGGTGTACCCAAAATTTGGTAATAAAACATGAACTTTTATGTGGTGCAGAAAGCAACTTTAAGTTTCTGCCAAGATGTTTCAATATATTCGAGGAATTCAAGTGAACTTCTGTAAGACAACTGTTTTGGAGACTGATGTGTTTGATGTGTGCAAGTGGCAGGTTATATGGGCTGCATGGTAAGAGAATTTCTTTGTGGTACTCCAGGTAAGTTTTGAAGATAGGAGGTTTGAAGGTGCACTTTGGTCCGAAGTTTAAATATCGATATGAGCCCCATCTATCGGAACGGTACCATTTACAACAGTATGTACTGAAATTAAGAATGTCAAAAAGAGTAAAAAAACTCTGGGTGCTGACTGGTACAGTCTATATGGTACTCACTTCTACAGACAGGCATGCCCCATATGTATCAGTACAAACCTTTTCAGTGTTAGCATCTATATCAGTGCTGGTACCAAAGGTTCATGCTGGTAGTTTTTGAATCCATGTTTTGATCTGGTATAGACAGGGCTTGCTGGGCAGAAAATAAACATTTAATCAGAGATATCACCAGCCAAGCTAGTTCTTTTTAAGAAATAATCACATTTATATTGTTTTTTTCTTTGACATGTTCATGGCTTGGCTTGAGTTTTCTTGGTAGACCATTGGTTGTTTAGTTAAGTGGTGAAAATGTAGATGAATCTTATTTTGAATGGGGTTATTTGGGATGGTTAGCCTGAAGTGGAATGGTGTCTCTCAACTAATGAGAGGAGAGAGCTTGGGCTAGGATAAATTTGAAAAATGAAAATCGCCCATGGGAAGTTATTATGGAGATTATTCCATTAAGGTATGAAGTCAAGGATGGTTGTTTATGGCTAGGTTATACGAGGAGACTGTTCATGAATAGTACTTTCAACCCATATGTGGTCTCAAGCTAGTGGAATTGTGTCCTAGATAGGAATTAAATCTTTTAGATTAAGCATGCTGTGTTGAGGGTTTTCAAGTTTTCACCATCTTGTCAAGGAACCAAGGATAGAAAAGGGCAACCCAATGCACGAGGCTCTGCCATTGTGGGGCCTGGGGAGGGTCAAATGAATGCAACCTTACTTCTGTATGTAGAGAGGTTGTTTTCATATTTTGAACCATGACACCCAGGTTATAATAGAGCAACCTTATCATTGCACCCAGATGTCGATGGAGAAGCTTAGGATGCTCTTCTTTGTTTGTCATAGAGAAAGAAATTCTGGTTTAGAATAAGTGTAAAGACTAATAAAATTGAGTTATGTGACACCCCACATGAGGTAACCATAACTTGAGGAGCTCAACCTTATCTAGTCTGTCCTTTGCAGGTACAGGCCTTGTCATAGGACATGAGATGATAGTTGGAAACTAGAGGAGATATCAATGTGAATTTTTATTATCTCCAACTCACCCATCGAATTTGCTTAAATCTTCCAAAGTAGGGTTGATGCATTGAATTTTAAAAAGCATTTGTGTTTCTCCTGGTTTGGCCTTCTGAAAAGAGGTTAAGTATAGAGCTTGCTTCTGTATGGTGAGAGTGATGGGAATATATTTCCTCACCTTATATTCCTCACCTGTTCCTTTGGTTCAATTTGTCTATATTCATCTTGGAGACTTTTATGAACCATAATGGAGCATAGTGGCTGACACAAAGCTCTATGAGTGCATTTCCTAAGTGTGGGGTAAAATTAAATTTTAAAATAGTGGCATCTGGGACTTGATTCCTATGAGAATGGAAATTCTGGGACAGAAAGAGTTAGATTTTTTGTTAAAAATTGAGATGGTGGAGGATGTAGGGAAAGCAATTTGCATGCATACTATGAGAGTGTTTGAGGAAGCAATTTGCATGTTTGGCAATATCAGTTTGAGGTTCTTTTGCTTGGGTAGCGATTGCTTTCTGCGGTTTCGTCCTAGTGTAACACAAATCTGAAGCCCAATAGATCAAGGAACTGAAATAAACTGCAGTCAACAACCAACTAGGTAGATTTGTAGTCCAAATTAAGAGTGTTTGTTCATCTGTGTGTGGTGTGTGGTGTAGATTGCTTTCTGCAGTTTGGTCCTATTGTAACACAAATCTGAAGACCAATAGATCAATGAACTGCAATAAGCTGCAGTCAACAACCAACTAGGTAAATTTGTAGTTCAAATTAAGAGTGTTTATTCATCTCTCTCTCTCTCTCTCTCTGTGTGCAGTTTGGTCTTGCGTGTGCGGGCGTGTGTTAGACAGCCTTGGGATTAAGACAGCCTCCTGTAAAAATCTCAAATATAGAGAGTTATTAAGGCAAAGCATGATTGCAAGCCGTAAAGGAGTGGCTGTGTTAGAATTTGCTTTCATGTATGCGTTTGACGAACCCTGGGATTCTAAACGCTTCATGAGAACCTCTAGTACCAATCAACATGTGCCTTGAAGCAAATAAAATATACTTCTATGTAGTGTTTAGCTAGCAGATTGTTTGGATAAACCTCTTTTCTTAATAAGCAATTGATGCTTATCTTTTCTCCCGTGGGTTCTCCATGCTTTCTTGATATTATCAGTGACATAAGAGTGATGTAAGAGCAAAATATCCTAAACGATCACAGATTTTATGTCAAGAAATCTTGTCCATTCAATGAATCTGGAGCTTGGTCAGCTATATCTAGATCTAAACGTGTATATAATATTCGAGAAGTATATTCCATCTAAGCTTTCCTTTGTGTTGAAAAATTGTCAATGATTAATAAGTTAAATCCTTCTTGGTAAAGATGAAATTTAGTCATAGTCCTATCTCTGCCAATCTTCATCCTGAATAATCCAAATTTTTTTTGAAAGTGATATTAGAAAGGCCAGAGACCCGATTGCTCTCTTCCACTAAAACTTAAGGCAAAATCCATGTCAATCACCATACTTTTTCTATTCGTAAAATTAGACAAAAAACATACATGTTCTTAAGAAGTTTAATCTTGGGAATACTCTGTGTACAATGCTTGATTTGCCTTGTGGAGTTGTCTCTATTTCCAAACATGGAGAAGCATTTCTAGCTACTCAGGTTGAGACTTGGAAATACTTATTCTGCTTTTCTAGATGTCTATGACATAACCTTGCTCAAAGAGAGAACGGACCAAACCAATAGAAAAGGGGAAAGTAAATTTAAACTGCAGGAGTTTGGAAGATTTAATAAAAACATGGTTGATTATGCTTTATGGACATAATGGCCCCTATTATCTAGAATGACTGAATGATATTGAGAATATGGAGATTAAACATATGTGCATGGTTATTTTTATACTTGACTGAAAAGGAGAATTTGAGGATTTGATGTATGACACAGTCCCTCAAGTTACCATTCATATTACTATGGAAAATCATGTTTTCCAGATAGATTTTTCACATCTTTCGATAAAAAAAGCTTTAATGGAACAAATGAACACCAAATTTATGTTATTGGGAAATTAGTCAAGTCCCAACCTGAGCCAAAAAAATGTTCTATCCAGTTGAGTGTTGGACTGAAACTATTTGTAGGTTCTATGTATAAGCCATACGATCCTTGATTTTGCCAATTTGGTCTTGTTTTGGACCTAAATAATTCCTAAATTATTATCCTCAAGAAAACTCCTAAACTAAGTCATGATTTATACAACACAAGCTCAAATTTAGTAAACTAAATCTAGCTCTATTGAGAGCTACAAGTGAACCCTCTCGTGTTTGCTTGGGCATTCATAACCTAGTAAGACACACAAGAAGGCCCTGCAGGTCCAGCTTGAATATATTTGCTCTTAAAAACTCATTTAGATCAGCATGTGGGTCTCTCATATCTACTTTTTCTTAGTTTGGTTTAAATTTAATAGTTCTTTAAAAGCCACAAGGCCTCACATGTCACCCTTGTCTAAGTAGACCAGAAGCCTGTTAAGAGCCACAAAATTCATTTTTCTTTTTCTTTTAGAAATTTGTGATTCAGATATTTACTTAGCTAAAATTCTGGTCTTAAATCCATTAAGAGCCTTATATTACTATAAAGGTCCATCAAGGCCATAGGTGTGGCCAAGTCTGCTGTCATATTCCCAACAAAGCCATAAGTGGGTCTTGCATGCTCTCTTCAGCTAAACTGTTCCCACATGCCCAGCATAGTCATGATTGAGCCCTACATGTTGATGGATCAGCAACTATGTGCAGCTAAAGTGATACTTGAATAATAACCTAAATAACTTATAGGACCATTCAGATAATATGAATCAAAACCTTGACCCCATACCGTCTTTATGTTCTTTAGGCTAGCCTGATGATCCACATATATATATGTGCTTCTTACGAAACCATAAGATATTTGGTTCCATAGGCTTCTGCCTTTTATGCCCATTAATGTTACTTGGATATGTGACATCAGTGTCAACTCTCCAGGTATCTAGAAGAATCTGACATGGGAATCGTCTAAATATTGGACACATGGACACATTTATATCTTATATATGTATGGGTAAATATTTCTTAATGTATGCATATAATGAATTAGGATCCAGTTTTGTGCTTCTTAAGTTCATAATTTGACAAATGTTTGTTAATTATTATGTAAGACCTAGAACTTTTCATGTAGAAGTGAGATAAGCAGATGTATAATGGTAATGGCATCATAATTTGATTGTATGATGTGTTGAGTGTCATCAAATGTCCCAAGTGTATCAAATGTCCAAGTGTAATAATCCAAAATTTGGAGTGTCCGAGCATCACTTGCCATGCTAAATATGGGCTTGGGATCTACATATGCATCTTCCTCAAAATTAGTACTAAATTCAGTTCTCTTTAGGATCTTGTTGTTGCATTTGGGCTTATGGTGACCTATGCATGTTCCATGGGGTTTCATAATGAATTTTTCAATGCAATGTTTCGGTTTGTGATCCACATATACATGTTTCTCAGGATCCATTAAACATATCATTGCATGGCTCTTGATGCATACCATAATTATTGGATTTCTAAAGTTAGCCCATGATTGTCAGTGTGGTGTAAGTCGTGCATTAGATTCACCTTAAGAAGTAATTAGCGAAATATTGATGTATGCATAAACTATATTATTAAAAGCAAATATGTTGGCAATTGTCTTTAGCATGGGCCTTATGGTTCTTTGCACTCCACTAAGTGGATTTTTTTGTGCATATACTTTTACTGGATTAAGGGCAGAGACTAGCCTACTTAAGGCATATGTGGATTCTCAAACAAAAGAGATTGCTCAGCAGAAGCAACAAATTAAAGAACTTAAGGAGAAGGAGCAGATGGCAAATGAAAGTGTAAGTAACTTTCCATAGTATGAGAAGTTTTATGCAGTGCAAACTCCTTTTGTGAGCACTATTCATATAAGGTGTATTCTAGTTTTTTTGGACTTAAGCAGAATGTTTTTTGTTCTTAAAGGTCGAAGGCCTGATGATGGACATTGTAGCTGCAGAAGAAGAAATTGTAAGATGGAAAACAGCAGCAGAGCAAGAAGCTGCAGCAGGCAGAGCTGTTGAACAAGAATTTCTTGCACAGGTATGCTCACAGAGTAGTTTATATTTTATATCTGTCGTGTATCTTTTCATACAGAAAATATTGACAGCTAATTTGATCTGCCAGGATCCTTTGCATTTCTTATAAAAAAAATAAGGCATCTAAGATTTAGATGGTTGCTTACTTGAAGCATTGATAAATCTCTTATCCTAGAACACTCAAAAGAGATAACCCTCAATCTCTAATTTTTCAAAAAAAAGGGGGTGAAATGCTAGTCATCATACTTTCAAAAATTACCTTTCTTCTCCTTGTTACTCAGAAAAGAAGAGATCCCTCGATCTCATAACCAGAAGTGGGGCATGAACCCTTCTCTTCTACAAGGACTTCTAAGATAGTAGGATTTATGTAAAAGAGGTCAAGGACTTATTTATATTAAGAAATCAATAGACTTCACTAAAATGAGATCTTGGTTTTATACATGGACTGCCACATTGTTCCAAACCACCCAGCTTGGGGTGTACCCTATGGTACTAGGTCAAAATCAGTATGAAAATCATTTTCAGGTCGGTATAGAACCTGTTTGGAGGTGTATGAGCATGAACCAAGATGCATGCTGACCTGTATCGAGGCATACCAAGCTGTGTTGAGATAAAAAGTGAGAAAAATTGCTCTAGGGTTGTCTTGGTATGAGATGTGCACCATACCGGACCCATATCATACCGAACCTGTAACATATGGATATGGTACCTAGAATCGAGATTGCGGATTTTGGTTTAATATAAGGTCTTGCTTTTTTTTCTAAGGAGTCCTAGAGTCAATCAATAATTTATGCTAAAAATAGTCTTGTTCTTCTAATTGATGACTGGTAACCCTAAGCAAAGTTAATATAATGATGATGAATATTTTCAATGGTATAAATATTCTCTATAGCCAGAAAGAATGAACAATCAATGTTTCCAAAATACTTGGATAACCTATTGTAGATCCAGGTCTAGAAGCACCATAAATGTTTTGTGATTTTGCAATCAGTTGTCCACCTGAAGCCTGCTACCTGCTCCTGAAGTCAACATTCCTTGCTTGCACCATTCAGTGGGAAGCTAATTAAAAGCAAAAATTGCCTAGTTTTCCTTGTTACAGCCAGAATGAACAATCAATGTTTCCAAAATACTTGGATAACCTATTGTAGATCCAGGTCTAGAAGCACCATAAATGTTTCGCGATTTTGCAATCAGTTGTCAACCTGAAGCCAGCTACCTGCTCCTGAAGTCAACATTCCTTGCTTGCACCAGTCAGTGGGAAGCTAATTAAAAGCAAAAATTGCCTAGTTTTCCTTGTTACAGCCAGAGTGAGGTGGATGGTTTTGTCTTTGTTAAAATAAAACCAAGCTTATGAAGCAAGGAAACCATTAATCATATGTTCCACAATCTTGCATGTAATCTTCTATATCAGGTTTGCTTACCTTGTCTGTACATAGAAGCCCTGCTGGAGAATTTTCCTAGCATCTAACATACTTTAGTTTCTGACACTGTTTGTACTCAACGTTCCTGCCACATGCCTTCCAAGTCCACATCAGACCATGTGCAGCATCACTGCCAATTAATCAGGACTTTTGGATTGCACATCAGTCACTGACACTTGTGGAATTTGGTGATGATGTCAATGGCATGGCCATTTTCCTGTAATCTAGATAACAGCCCGTAACTCCTCTTCATCACCAGTGTAATTCTTTTGAGTCCATACTCATTTGAACCTTTTGGAACTTCTGTTGTTGGGATTCATCAACATCTATTTGATCTTTCTCATGTGGTTTTTGCTCATCTCGAGCCTACATTTCAAACTATACACCTCAGCCAATTATAGTATTTTGTTAACCATGTTGATTCTGGGCAACAACTAGCTCTATAAAATTAGGCTTCATAGCAAACTCCAAGACACTATATAAACCCCCGCAACCATTGTCACTACCACCATAAAAAGTAACTAAATTTTGGTGCTTTATGATAATCCTCACATTCTTAATCAATCATGCAGGATGATACTTCCATTCCTATATTCTTAAAATACAATTTAGTAATTTCATATATGGATCATCTTCTTGGTGCCACTACAATTATTGATGAATTTTGATTTGGTTGCAGTTGTCAACTCTACGGCAGGAGTTGGATGAGGCAAAACAAGCCTTGATTGATTCAGAGAACAAGGTCAAGTTTAAGGAAGAGACCGCAGCTGCAGCAATGGCTGCAAGAGATGCAGCTGAGAAATCTTTGAGGCTTGCAGACCTAAGATCAACAAGGCTGAGGGAGAGGTTGGAGGAGCTGATGCAGCAGCTTGAGAAATCTGAAAATACAAATGATTCGAGGAATCAGAACAGTCACAGATATGTTTGTTGGCCATGGCAGTGGCTAGGGTTAAACTTTCTAAGATACAATACTGATACACAGGGAAGTCCTAATGAGATGGAACTCTCAGAACCCCTCATCTGATTTATAAACAAAAGTGAGCACTAGTAATTTGAATAGGAAATAGTGCCAAGTTTTGTATTCTTTGTTAGCATTTCGTATCTAAAGTTAGGATCCTGCCTCCTATAGTCTTTGATGAACGAACAGAAGGGTAGAATTGTGCAAAGTCAATGGAAAATTAGAATGTGTTATTCTTTTTCACAAGTATCTGTCTCAAATGGCCTGGCTGCTGGCACTAAATGTCATATGGTTTACTGCTGTCAGGGATGCTAGCTTATGCTGTCATTATTATTACTGCTTGAGATGCAATGCAAACTTATAACAGCATTTTTTAGGACTTGTTTGGATTCCCAAGGGCAAGTTAATTCTTGGATAAGATCTGCCTGCATGAGAACTTTTGAAAAGATTGAGATGATTGAAAACTTGAGGAATCAGAGGATTTATGAATTCCATCATCTTGAACCTTGTGGTATTTTTTTGATCATTTAGTGATAAGGAATACCATGTTTTAATCAGAGTGGTAGAAGAGGATGCCTCAAAATCAGCTTCATAAATCGACAATTTAAGGAAAATAGACTCTTTTTAAAATCAGCCCCATAATAGAACAGGTAATGATCTCAAACAACAATAGACTCTTTTTGAAACTTTTTTAGTTTTATTGTTTTTTTGGAGAAAATATCCCATGAAACAAAATCAAACACAGTGAAGCATCATGTACTGGTTAGTGAGAAAAGTCGATCCAGGGAAGAATGTAATTTTGATTATTGATTTGAGAGAATAGAAGAAGAATGCTGCTCGGAAGCACGCTGGACTTCCCATGCCGACCGGTCATGCTTTCTTATTGAGTGATGGAATTTTGATTCTAATTTGGAAACCCGCGTGGGACCACGTCTCATTGGAATTTATATGTCCTGTAATCTATGTTTGAATGAAAGAAAACTTATTTTCTTGAAAAATCTATTTTTTGGTAAAAAAATCTATTTTTTCATTTGTTGGTTTCATTAGAAAAGCTATAAACTTATATTATCTAGCATATCTTGACAGGTTATCTTAAAACGGGGAAAAAATGTTAAGAGAGGAGGAATGGAGGCGGGATGCAGGCATGCACCTCTCATAGCGGTATTTGCTGGGTTGAGTAGTATTGATAGATTACCCCAGGATCAGCCCAGCCCACTTTGGGCCTAGAATGTTCATCCATGGATAGACCAAAAGAGAAATTCTTTGCGCACCGCCTGCGGTGTACAAAACCTAACATGAAGTGTACCATTTTATTTTATTGGATCATTTTAATATATATTTAATATTTATAGTTTTATTTTTTTTAAATTTTGAATGACGAAAATATTTCTTTATTTTGATAAAATTATGACATCAAAATTTTATCATAACAGAAGGGCATTTTCATCCAGTAAAATTATCATTTTTTTAAAATTTTGAATGACAAAAATATTCTTCTGTTTTGATAAAATTATGACATTTAAGATAAAAATTATGATATTCTGAATCAAAATTATAACATCCAATATCATAATTTTGATCCATAATGTTATAATTTTTACTTTAGATGTCATAATTTTATCAAAATAGAAGAGTATTTTCATCATTCAAAATTTTAAATGAAAAAATAAAACTACGATATTAGATGTGCATGAAAAAAATAATATCCTAAAATGAAGTGATATGCTTCACATCAGATTTTCTGCACCGCAGGCGTAGCACAAAAAATTTCTCTGCATGAAAATACTAAGGCCAAAAACTAAGTAGCGGGTCAGCTAATCAACTCCCAGGTTACAACCTCGTCGAACGTGAATTTAAACATACATGTCATGTAATTCACACAAGCTGGATAACTGATAAAAGAGAACTTAAGAATTGAATAAAAAGGAAATGGACACATCTCCACTTCCATCCATCTCACTTTTGAATATTTAATTTCAAAGTCATATGGATATCAGATGGAAACAGAATTTCTCGAATAGCAATGTTTGGTTGTTAATTTGGAATTCCGATTTGGAGGTGAAATCCATCCATCTTATTTTTAAATATTTAATTCCAATGTTGTGGATATTAGATGGGAGTCCAACTTTATCTTCGACGAAAACAGTGCATCCTTGACAACCACCAGCTCAAATCACAAGAAAAATTCATAAATGTTAACTCAATAACTTAAAAACTAACATAAAATTTGGATAAAATACAAAAAAAAATGCCCTTTAATTGATAAGATGCATATTTAGCATTATAAGTTTTACCACATGTGTTGAGAAAAAAATCATAAATGTGACTAAGCAAAACTTAATAAAAATATTTATGAAAATTAACATAAGTCTCTCTTTTGCTATTTATAATTTCATATTAATATTGCGGTTTCTAAATTGTTCCTATTGTCGAGGGAATTGGTGAAAATATAAAAGAACAAAATAACTCACAAATAATCATTCCCAATCTATATTTTTTATGTTAGTTATTTTTGTTACAAGTTTCCGTGCTTAGCATTTGAGTTTAAAGTTATTCATTTTCTAATATTTCACCTACCTAACTGATGCTCTATGAAAAGTGATGGTTAATTGAAAACCTTATCAGACCAATCATCTAGTAAATTGTTTTGCATCAACTACAAAAGCATCATTTCTTTCTCTTGGCATTGGACACTTTTTCATCCTTTTCTATATAAGGGCCCATAGGGGACTCAAATAGTTTAATTTGTATAGAAGATTGTAAGAAAGAAAAAGAAAGATCCAAATTAGCATAGACAGAGGTTGTGAGAAAGGATATGGAGAAATGTAGAATAATATGAGATGTGACCCTAGATAGGACTGCTTGCAAATAAGAATCCATAAAATTGATCCCATATAATTGAGAAAAATATTGGATAATTATGACGATGATACAAAGACCCATAGGGAATGAGCTATGTAACAGAAGATAGCCCTCTCCCAAATATCTTCATCACTCAAACCTCAGTGAAATGATTTAATCTTGAGTGCTTGTTCCAGTTGCCTAGTTTTGATAAACTAGCACCTTCAATTTTTTTCTTCTTACTACTGGTAAACATCTTCTTTAGTTTTTGTTCAAAACTATCACATATTGAATTCAATATGTAAATATGGCATCAAAGCAACAAATGGTATGATCTAACCAATTTTGTAATTTACCACGTAGAGATGGACTTATCTATCAAGTTTTCTTGTTCCTAAATAAGTTTTCTAATCTACGGTCTACCATTTATCTACTTTGGCATTGCTTTTAGAGGGCCAAAAAATACTTCCGGGAGGGCTAGATAATTTTTTAGATATTTTTAATATATTTGATAAAAATTTTGACATAGCTTTTTAGCTTCTCAAAAGGTTGAAAAAGGTCTATTAGGAAAACTGTTGATTCATTGCTTTTAAGTAAAAACTCTATTTGATATGTTTGAAAGTCATTTTTCTTAAGTGACTCAAGTTTGAGTTGTAATAATAAAATTTTAAGAAAAATAATTTAAAAATAACTTATTATTTATCAATACTTTATAATAATAATTTTTAATGATATAATATAAGTATAAATATATAATATTATAATTATCATTGTTAATACCACTATAATATCAAAATAATATGTGGCATGCAATAGTGGAGAATTCTCAAAAACATCATTGGTTTGGTGCCTAAATAATAGGGGCATCAGGGTAACTGGAGAATAATGTTAGTGAGAAAGTTAACCCTTATTAGGTTACGTAAACATTTATTAGAATGGTGCAACAATAAGCTACTATCAAAATTGATATGGTGACAATAATAGAGATGCCACAATATTAGCAGCAATTTATGTAATAACAAAAGATACAATAATAATAATTTATGCGATAACAATATCAATTTATGTAGTAATAGTTGATGCAATAGTACTTATTGCATCAACACTAGTTGTAGTAATAGCAATATTACTATCTCAACCCTAATAAAATATTGGAGCTCATAAGGAGAATTGCATCACTTTAGCAAATTTTAAGAGTTTGCCCCACCAATTTTAGGGACAACTTCGATTTATTGGAGGTTGACAACTGGCAAGATAGAGAAGCTTTTTAAGGTCTTAAAGTGTTTGGATGAGGAGATGGTTTCCTATACTTGCTTTATACTAAAAGGAGAGGCAAGTGGTTGGTCGAAAATGGAGGAAAGAAAATTGGGCCTGATGTTACACTAGACTTGCTTAACGGATGCGGTTAGGTTTTGGCTAAGCTCAACCTAAGCTATTTAGCTTTTCTAAATCTAGTCTGTTTTGATCCAATGTTCAAGCTTGCTTCCTAAATCCAAGCCCACTACTTATCGAGCTTCAAGTTGGGCTGTGGGCTTTGCTAAAGAATCTCTCCCTTAAAGAGAAAAACATTTGAGGAGGGAAAGGGGGTGTGGGAGGAAGTTGGTTTGGAAGAGGAGAGAGAAAAGAAGGGAGATGTGGGACAAGAGACAGTCGGATTAATGGGGACGTGGAGGTAAGGGGCAGGTAGGACAGGTAGTGTCTGGGGTGGTGCGAGGAGGAGGAAGAGGAGAAATTATATCATGCACTGCATACACCATATAGTCTTACACCATATTAACCAAGTTGTCCCATTTCTATAGGCTCCTTTTATCATGCGTTCATTTCAATGATTGACACATGAAAATCAGACCCTAATTGGCATGATGAATGGCCATATTGATGCATGTGATGTAAAATATAATTTACTAATGAGAGGATGGAGAGATAGAATGGGGGGTGGTCGGCTTGGTGGGGAAAAATAGGCAGAGGGAAGGATAGAGGTGGGACTAGGGGTTGATTGAGGTGGTGGGAGGAGGAAGAGGAGGGGAGCAAGGGAAGGTGGGATAGAGGACGATCAGGGCAGTAGGAGGACAAGAGGAGGAGGTGAGATGGGGTGCGATTAGAGTAGTGGGAGGAGAAAAGGAGGGAGAGGTGGGATATGAGAAAGTCAGAGTGACTAAATTGATGAGGAAGATGAGGAGGAGGGGAGGGGGAGGTGAGATAGGGCGGTGGAAGGAGTAGGGGAGGAAAAGGTGGGATGGGACAATGGTGGGAGGATGAGATAGGAAAAGAGAGGCAAGAAGGACGAGATGAGGAAGAAGATAAAAATAAAATATTATATTATTTTTTATATTTTATAATATATTTTATATTATATATATTATAAATATCAGGTTTAGGTCAAGCTCGAGCTATGTTGATGGAGGCATGAGCTTGATTTGTTTAATGGGCAGGCCTAAATTTCAACCTAGCTCAGCTCTTCAGGTTTAAAAATTAAATACAAATCCATTTGAAATGGTCTGAGCTCAGATGATTCAAGTGGACCATCTAGTTTTGAAGTAGGTCTATATTATACCTTTCACCTGAGATAGGTTTATGAAATCATTTTGTAAGAAATATCTTTCTTAGAGTATTTTCTATTAGAAATTTTAGAAGCTTGAAAGATTAGAGTAGAGCAGGATGATAGTCGCCCAGCGTGCAGCCAAGTTCAAGAAGTTGGTCAGTGATGATGCTCCAACATTGGTGGAAAGGGAACATAATTAGGCCAGAAAAGTTTAGAAGCTATTTAGATCCAAAATTAGATATGGTTGTGGAACAAAACAATAAACAAGTTTGTGGTTTTCAGCTTATAAGGAATTAGGTAATACTTTAGAAGACAAAGTTAGCTCCACGAAGAATTTTAGCTTTTTATGATTATTCCTATTGATCACTATTCTAAGAAAATCCTAATCTATTTTAACTATAAAAAAATCTTATCTAAATTTGGGGTTTAGATGCACTAATATAAATAAAAGAAGTAAATTACATTTGAATAGATTGTTTCATTTGATTTCTAAATGAATATTCTTGTTTTGCCTTGATGTTGTACTAATTATAATCCCCCCTCCCGCCTTCCCTCTCCCAAAAATAATATTCTCTTTCAGGCCTTTCAACCAACCATTGTAATATCATGGAGCAACTTTTCATAAAACTCGAGTGATGTCTTAAAAATTTACTTCAGATATAAAACTTTTGAGTATTTAAAGATGCCCTTATTATTTCCAATAAGATTGGCAAATAATAACTCTCTGTCTGAAGTATGCCCTGCTCACTTTGCTTGGTAAAAATTTATTAATTATTTAGATTAAAAAAATATCTGATATTCTATCTTCTGAAACAAATATTTTTGATACTACTTGATGTACAATAATTTCTATATCTATTATATGGATTTGTGCCCCCTAGGATCGATAAACTTTTTGGCTCTTATTAACCAAAGAGATAACTTTGGGCTATGATTAGCTCAGCTCCAATCAAGAATGTCTGGAGTATTTTAAAAATTATTTGCATATGTTCATTCCAACCTTCAACTTTCTTTTCTAGATTCATTGATATTGAATTAATTGAACACACTTCTAAGATTTGTTCCACTTTTGAAAGACCTTGTATTACATCACTGGATCTCAGTTTTCCATATATAAATGTAACTAATGTATCTTCTTCATAAAAGATTTCTGTATATTGGCTATAAATAGTTCCTTTTGGAGCGGCCAAATAGGGTTTATTTAAACTTATAACCAAGGGATCAATATGAACAATTAAATTTGAGCAGATTTTTTTTTTTTTAATGTGTACTTTGTATTTGAATAGACATATATTTTCATAAATAAATTGTCCAACACTAATTATGGTAGATGTTTCCTAAAAATAATCATACTGAAGAAAGCACAAATTCAGGTGGAATGGATTCAAAGTTATGTCACCACTTGGATTGAGATTATAAATGCTCTTATTTTTATCTATTAAACAATATTTTAGTACTTGGAAAGTCTGTTTAAAATTATCAAGTAATAAATATTTTTTTAACAAGATATGATTATGAGTTATTAAATAGTAGATGAAGAAGCTGCCAAGGACCCAATAAATCCCTAACTTGGATTGTGTTCATAATATTGACTTCCCTGGAGTAGTAAGCTACTTTGTTTATGATCAAACAGGCCATGCGCTGAGAGCCAGGTCATCCTTGGTTCCTTTGATTATGCTACAAGTGGCATGAGAGGGCATTGCTTCCATCATGTTTTTCATTTAGCCTGCTAAGCATTGGACTGATGGGGATTCAGAGACCATTATTGGTTGGATCAATGGCTTTGTGACTCAGTTCACGGCTATCTAAGAAGGATATATGTAAAGTATTTGGCGACTAATCTGGTTTGCTTGGCATGGGGCACTTCCATTCCTATCGAGAGAGAGGGAGAGTTCTATTACGGTGGGTAAGTATATCATTCACTCTTGGAAACTTGTTGTAAAAGTAAGAAAATACATTATTCACTTTTGGAAACTTGTTGTAGAGGTAAGAAAATCTTCTTCTTTCTCAAATCATGAAACAGCTGCAATCGAGACTTAGGAGCGTGGGTGAGTATAAAAGAGCGCAGCAGTGGATAATTAATAAAATTCCAATTCCAAATTTCCAAGCCATTGAAAATTCTAATTAGATTATGAATTATTAAGAGATTAAGAAAAAAAAAAAGAAAAAAGAATTTTCCTCCAAGTGCATGCATGAGAAAGAAATATCCGTGAAGTTTATTTTGCATTTTTTTTTTTCTCAGATTTGTTCACAAAATCTGATATGAAAAATCTATGAAAAATCTAATATATTTTAAATTAAGAAATAATATACATATAAATCCCGTGCAACGTGATCCCATTATCCGCTATTTCTCCGCATGCTGACCGCGGGGATGGGAGACTAGACTGCGCGTTTTAATAGCGAGCGGGGCAAGATCCGAACTTTGTTTTGATGGTGAGAGAGACAACATCCCAATCCTTGATGTCATGTTTATGAGATCAGCGTTTACGTCATCTGGCCACGAACATCCCACCAAGCATTGACGCCGAGAGTTGGGTTGACGTCCCGATCAGATCCTTTATAAGAAAATTATTGTTCAGAATGGTTTATCATGCACATTTTCTTTTCTTTACCAAATATATATATATATATATATATATATATATATATATATATGATAAAAATAGAAGGATGGTCCATCCTGTCTTTATTGTGATGTGATATTTACATACAGAGTATTTCTCTATATTAATGGATTGTTGGGTTATGGGCCCTCGCCATATGCATATTGAATCATTCAACGAGAAGCTATTATATCATTTAAAAAAATATTTTTTTTAATTTTTAAAAAATAAAAATAAAAATTAATCAATCAATAAAATTTTTTTATTAAAAATTTTTAATTATATTTTTTCTAATAATAGATGATGTAATAATTTTTTTATTAAATAATTTGATATATATATATATATATATATATATAAAATATGGTTCTCACCAGGTTCACATCTTATTCCTCCTCGATGATGTGGATCATTGGATCACATCTCATACAAATCTAAAAGCACTATAATAATTACATTCGTTCGAAGATAGAATCTCTTTCCCATACAACCCCCACCCAGTCAACCCGATCACCCAAGCTACAAAAATATAGATCATATCCACACCGAAACTAACTTGATGGTCATATTATATCTAGCTAATATTCATATTAAAATTATTTTATGGTTAAGACAGATTTTTCTTTTACGAATATATTTAGGATCGCTCGTTGATCCTGCCGGCTTCAAAATCTCTATAAAGAAAAATATAATTCTCTCTGTGTCTTCATGAATGCAGCTGCTGCTCTACTGAGTCTGACACCTCTGCAGTATAATTACTTAACTGACCTTCCAACCCTCCTGCGCCTTCCTTAACCAGATATTAACATAAGAAAAGAATGCATAAAGCGGAGAGGAGAAGAAGAGCAGGATTGTATATTTGAAGAGCAGCGAGAGGTAACTCTCTAAAGGTAATGCCTAAATCCATCCTAAGAAATCCATTATTTCTAAAAGAAGAGATTGTTTTGGCGTGCGGAACTTTGTTCTCTCTTGAGAAATATGTCGAAATTGTACTCTTTAGTGAAGAGGAAAAGGTGAGGAAACTATTGGATAAGAAATTTTGGGCAACTTTCTGGTGTTTTATTCAAGTCTAGCAGTTTTATTTCGAAGAACTAGATGGAGATAATGAATATGAAAGTGGAAGAGCTTTCGTTAAGCTGACCGTGTCCATGCCGTCTGACTTGATCCGTAGAGTTTCATTTTTCTGAGAAAAAAAAGGAAAGAAAAAAAAACTCTGTTGATTGCTTCTTCTCGCCAGTAGTTGCCAGTTCATTTTCTGAGAAGGCGTTTTTTATCTACGGTTTGGGTTCTTTCTCCGGTGTCACTTTCTTCTGGAATTGCATATCTATGTCTTGCATCCGGAATTCCCCGTTCAATGCTATTTTAGATGTCCAGTAGTTACTACTTGCCCATGGAGAGGTGTTAACTGATTTGGACATATTTTGTATTCGTTTAGTTGCTTTAGATGTCTTCTTTATGGATTTGGATCTTCTTGACTTGATCCGTTAAGCTTCCACTCTCATTATTTTAAGGGAAAGCATGTCTACTTCTTTTCAAAATAAAAAAGTTAAATTAATATATTCCGTGGTTGCTTGATCTTGCGTTCTCTGTGGATTCTTGCCGGGAAATTACATTCCCTTTCTATATTTCTTGTTAAGACTTTTGGATGTTCGTTGCAAGAAACAATTTCTCTTTTCTATATGTTCTCTTCAGCATTCGTTTCAATGTTCAATTGTTACATTCCTACCTCTCATTTTGCTTTCTCTTTGTTTGCATCATCTTTAAAAGCCAGGGTTCTCGTTTGCCACAAGATTCTAATCATATTGTTGATTTGGACCTCTGTTGTGGTTTCTCTGCTTAAATTTGTAGAGCACGCATAGATTGTTTGGATTAATGGAAGGCAAAAGCTTCACAGAAGCCAGCAGCCGTAATGTCAAGCATTCTCCTACTTCTCATGGTCGCAGCTATCGACAAGAGCAGGTTAATCAGAGCTCCTCCTCCCACGAATGGACTCCATATCCTCTTCCATCTGAAGGTCATGATTCCTCATCTCGAGACTACCCTGTGCCTCAACGAGACTCCCCACCTAAAGGCTACACTCCTCAAGGGTACCTACCACAAACTTCAAGACATCCAATGCCTCCTCAGTTTCAAAATCCTTCCTCACCTGCTGCCGGTTTGCATCCCAAATTGGACAAAAGATATTCGAAGATCACTGATCATTACAACTCGTTGGAAGAGGTAATCTTTTTTTTAACTTCCCTAATACTTTTCCAAGTCATTATGTCTGGTTTGTGTTTGCTGTTTAATGGTTTTTTTGCTAAAATATCATAAGGTCAATGAGATATCTTCTACTTATCTAATGCTTACTTCATTCGACTTATCTAATGCTTACTTCATTCGAAAAGGATTTTGGTATATGGCTGACATTATACGGTAGATAGGATACCATAGATTAATCGGCTAAGTGCAAAAATTTGAAAAAGGAAAAAAGAAAACCCAATGGCTTGTTAGCTTACGGCAGATATGAGAAAGAGACAGCAGCCTTGGGAATAATATTAAAAATTCAAACATTAAATGCTATGTAACATCACAATCCATGATATCATGAATCAAGCTTTACATAAAACAAGATACAGATGGGTACTGCATCAAGGTGTAGATTTTTGCACCCCTACATAGCACCCTGATGACTAATTTGCAGCTGGAAATTTGGATTTGTCTGATGCAACTTCTTGGGCCCATCACTGAAAACTCATAACTTGGATTCAGCTCGAATTTTTCAAATTCATATTGACCTGAATGTGTCAACCGTTGACTTGGTCAATTTCTTATATATTCTATAGTAGGAAGATAATTAAAGTAGTAAATGTGATATATCAGAATGCCATAATGCATTATGCAAGGAATATTCTAGTTTATTCATACAGAAATGTAAATTTCAAATAACCTGAAATATAAATAATGACAATTGTTAAAATAAAAATTAAATGCTTCTCCCTTCTTTTAATTCACGGAAATCAAATAATAACTCATAATGCTTAAAATGATACTCAGTGACAAAAATAAAAAACTAAAAAGATGATATTAATCTTTCATGCCAGCATCAAGGAGGGAAGACCTTATTTATAATATGTAAGAACTGGAAGCAAACCTTGAAAAAGGAATCCAAGCAAGCTAAACAGATGAAATGAAACCTGACCAAAACATAAATTTGTTGAAGATTTCAAAAAGAAGCAAATGAGCAACCTGATCGTGTATCAAAAAAAGAATTTTGGAAAACATTAATCAACAAGAGGATCCATGTCTCAAGTAGATGCTTCCTTCGAAAGAAGTCATCACACAAAGAGATCCTTCAGATCTTTTTTTATTCTCTTATGCTTTGTGCATTTGTGGGCATTAAAGAATGCTTCTCTTTCATAAAGCTGGTCCTAAATAGTTTTGACAGGGCTTGATGCTTATGAGTTTAATTATGCAATAAAAATTCATGAAATTTGTGAAATACCAATTGCATGAATGCTTCAATGGAGGATTGTCCAAGGACAAAAATTGCTGGTTCATATAGGGTTTGTTTTCTGTCAGTTATGTATGTCATCACAGAAAATCATCAAGTTGTGAACTTTTTGCTTAATATTGTTGCTATCTGATGGTGCTATGCCCATAAAGGAAGGTAATCAGGAATCCTTGGCAGGGGACACTATGTCAGTCTCATATATGATGCTACATCAAGCATTTCGTTTCCATCAAACCAATGCTTACTGCTATATCACCACTACAGGTCACTGAGGCTCTTGCAAAAGCTGGACTTGAATCTTCAAATCTAATTGTTGGTATTGATTTCACAAAGAGCAATGAGTGGACAGGTATGACCTGTATTTTCTTATTTTACTTATAGAATTTTGTACTTGATCTGATTTATCTTTATAAGCAGGCAAGCACTCATTCAACCACCACAGCTTGCATTACATCAGTGATATTCAGAATCCTTATGAACAAGCAATATCTATCATTGGAAAAACCTTGTCAACATTTGATGAGGATAACTTAATCCCTTGTTTTGGGTTTGGAGATGGTAATATATATATATATATATCTCATCTAATACTCTCGAAGTATTCTAAAAGCTGTTCTGTTTCTGATGAAAGGATGGATTCCTGTGTTATTTGGCAGCATCGACACATGATCAAGATGTCTTTAGTTTCTACCCAGATGAAAGACCTTGTAATGGCTTTGCAGAGGCTTTAGCACGATATAGAGAAATTGTACCGCATCTGCGATTGGCTGGTAGCTACATTGTTTCAGCTGCTTTATTTCTGATAAATGCAAGACAAGTTATAAACAGATATAACTTAAATTTTTTTTTTTCCTTTGCTCTTCTTTTTCTCCAGGGCCAACATCCTTTGCTCCAATAATTGAAATGGCTATGACCATCGTGGAGCAGAGCAGGAGGCAATACCATGTTTTATTAATAATTGCTGATGGGCAGGTATAACATCTGTGGTCCAAACTTTCCTCCTTTTCCGGGAGATGTTACTGTTTTTTGTTGATTATGGTCATTATATCAATTGCAAAGTTAGTTTGATGTTATATTCTTTTCCATTTTTGAGCACGCATACAATTTTCGAGATATTTTAATTAATTTCTCATATTTTGCAAATTCACCAAATATTTTGACATGCATCATGCTTGTGCTATTTTAAAGGGCTAAACACATGGTAATTCTAGATCTAAAGCTATTTCTTTTTTAATATATTGCTTTCTTGTTTACTGTCTCTTTCTCTCAGAAAAAAAAAAAATGATAAAAGAGCTCTGCGACGACCAATCAACCTAGATGCTCAAGATCCATCATGTTACTTCCCAAAATCATCTTCCTCAGTTGTGAACTCTATATAGATCTACTATGGCTGATTGATATAAGTAAATCTCCAATGTTTGATGTGATAATCTAAATATTACCATAGTGGAACCCTTGCCAGAAGTGATTCTCTGATCATCATCAAAATACCACTGATCTAATTGCTTGTGGTAACTGCTAAGTGTGCCAGATGTGTCTTTTTCTTTTTCATTGGCGAACGAATGCAGAACCTAGACCAATTTTAGGTAATTGACCAGTTCTTAAGATATTGTTCTTTAGTAGACAACGTTGGAGTGTTGTTTACTATTGAAAGGTTCATATCCTTGTTCTTAGTTTTGCGTTTTAGGCTCCTTGCAGTGTTCCCTGTTAGTTAGATGATTTGTTTTTCCATGAAATAATCCCTTTTTGGGTCAGCTAGACTATCCTGAAAGTGGGAACCTCAATTATAGCATTTTTAGCCTTCCTCATGGGTTATTTTGCTTTTTCTTTAGTGATTTTCTTGAAATGTTTTTTTTTTTTTTTTTGCCTCTTCATTCTTATTTTTACTTCAAAACATTTTTTTTGTGGTTGGACTTTATGATTCTGTTCTTGCAACAGCTTCTTTGTCCTTCCTGATCTCAGTTCTTTTTTGAGTTTACTATCCATATAATCCCCTGTAAATATTCTCCCTTGATTTGACCTTTCTTCTTCTTCTACTTCTTCTTCTTCTTCTTCTCTTGCTTTCTTCTCTTTTCAGCTCCCTTCCTGTTTAAGGCTTGCATCTTTAAGCACACTCATTCCTATGATCTCCCATGCTGCTGCCTAAGGCTCTCATCCTATACCTCCCATGGCCATGGCTACTTATTTTCATGATGTCCCACATGGTCACATTTATATTTTGTTCCTTGCAGCATGCAAATAATGGTATGCTTCTCAGATATTACATTCTCATTTCATTGAACCACAGAGGTCACCACTTAATTACCTTTATCCTTCTACCCAGCATCAGTCATGATCCTTGGCATTTTTTGGCTTGTATCATAATTCTGATTGCATTGGATCAATTAGTGGGTTTTCTCCAACCCAGTTACCTAATTGGAGCCAACAGATTAGTCTGATGATGAACTTCCTACAGCTTATGACATGAGAATATGTAACGTTGACATCTTTGTTGGTTGAAGGGTGCATGATTTTTTTTTTTTTTTTTAAAATTAAGACAAAAAGGTGGATTCCACCATACTTATGATGGCTAAACAAGAAAGGCCAAAAAATCATTAGTTCAAAGTGACTACATGCAAAGAGGGTATTTTATCCATTTATTCTATGCTATGGTTTTTAGTGAAGTGCAATGTTTAAGTAATCCAATCAGAAATTTCTCCATAATGTTATGTGTACCATCAAAGAGCCTGACCATTGATAGCTAAATCAATTCTTAAAACTTGCTTTTATTCATCTTGCAATTGTGTCTCCCATGCAATTAGCTTCTGCACTAGTACCTTGAGCACCCTACTTATTCTTCTTCAGATTGCTCGGCTTAGTTTCATAAATTATCTATCGAAAAAGGGTGTGATACTAGAGTTAGGTGTATGAGCCAGGAACGATCGTTTCTTAATGAATTAGAGGAAGCTGAAACATCTGAAGAGTAAGTAGTTCTACATGACAAAATGATATCTTAGACACAATTATGGTGTGTTCCCACATGTATATTTGCCCTTTCTAGTGTTTGGAGACTATTTCTTACCTTTGGGGCTTTCGAGTGTTAGCGAAGTAGAGAGCCTTATATTTGAAATTTTCCTCTCTTGTACTCTTCTACCATTATTGAGCTTTCTTTGATTGGCTCCACCAATGGACGGAGGTCGTAGGCTAAATCATGCAAATCCTTATTTTTTTGTATATTTTCTAGTTGATTTGCTAACCCCATATCTTGCTTCTTTACATAACAGAGACATTATATACGAAAGAATAATACATGTTGTAATTGTAATGTCGATCTTTGTCTATTAAAAATTAGAGAACTTATGTGTCGTAACTTCAAAGCTGGTCCATCTTGGATGATTTTTTCGAGCTTTGTGTTGGGCCTAGGCTTGAAACTATTGCAGGGTCAGGTCTTAACTTGATCTGAGCTTAATCCAAATTGAACTCAGCATGGTAGGGATGGCAACTCCTGGTACCAGTGGTAGTTCTTAGGAAAGAGCAAGGGTATAGAATTAGGAGAGCTTGATGAAAGGAGTGAGAGTGGAGAGAGAATGAGTTGGGGGGCAGGAGGAGAGAGGTGGGAGGTAAGAGGAAGGGTAGGTGAGAGAGATGGCTGAGAAGGAAGAGAGAGTACGGCAGGCAGAGAGGTAGGGTGGGGGGAGGAAAATGGGAGGGAAGTAGGAGGGGAGGGGTAGGACATGTAGATGGAGTGGGTAGGTGTGGGTGTGGGGGAATTAGGTAGTGGGCTGGGTCAAGTCAGGCTCCAAATTAGGCTTCAAGTCAGGCTTGATTTTTAACTGGGGTTTAGTAGGGGTCTACACAGGATTGGCTGAACCCAAGAACCAATTGCACTACCCTTATTGGCTATTCTTCAAGTTCAAAGTTGGATCAGGTCAGTTCTGGTTCCAAATTTTAGAAACCCTATCATACCATTTTGGGTTTAGGTTTGAGGGGTTGGGTGACCTTGACCTAAGCTGATCTATATATACATGGTATTGGATATGTGTATATAAAAGAGGGTGAGCCCCGGTGCAATAGTAAGCTTGATTCTTTGTCACCTGGCTGTTATGGGTTCAAAGAACATAATAGCCTTTTATGTGCTGCTTACATTTAACCCTCCCAAATTCTTGTAGCGGCAGGAACCTTGAGTAGTAGGCCATCCTTTTTCTATACAAATTTAATGTATAATAGTATATCAATTATATAAATACAATACATGGTTAATTCATAAATTTTTCCCATGATTTTGGTGAAATATTACTTTGAACATGTTATCTCTAGATTTATTAATTTTTTTTATGTTTTGTTGTCATAAGATGTTTGAATATGTTATATTTCTTTTTGTTATTTACCATTCACTATTAATTTATTTTCCGAATGAAATCAATACTTTGTTATGGATATTTTTGTTAGACTTTTAGATGTTATAAGGACCAACCTGAACCGACCCATTCTTGATTAGGCTAGGTTGGATTGGTTTCAACATTGATTTGTTTAATTCTAGTTCTAGAGAAATGGAAAATGATTGAGGTTGGGTTCGTTATGGGTTAGCCTTTAACTTGAATCAATCTAGCCTATGTGCATCTCTATGCTTTACGACTCAAGCCCAAACTTGAGCCTAAGCCTCTCAACGAGGCACAAAGTCTGACAGGAAGCCCACCTAGCCTAACAGGCCTTGACCAGTGTGGCTCACTTTCAATCCTAGCTATGAGCTTGGTTCAAAAAATAGGGCACCATTAGTGGTTCAATGAAATTTTATGAAGTTGGTTTTCCTAATTATTTATAAAGATCGTATCATTTTGAGTTGCATAATAGCTTTACCTTTGTGGTGAAGAAAATTTATTTATCCATTTGTTGTTGTAACTTTACCTATTCAACTTCGCCAAAAGTAAGAAGAAACTCAAACATAATTGGGTAGCAACCTAAATTCATTCTACCAAGGTAATTAGAAACTAAATTACAAAAATGAGCCAAATCTATTAAATAATATTTAGCTCATAAAAATTTCGAAGGTCATTTTGTACTATCTCTCTCTTGCGCTCTCTCGATGATGATCTCCCTCTCCCTCTCCCCTCCTCTCCCAATCTCTCTCCCCTCTCTCTCTCTCTCTTTTCCTCTTTCCTTCCTCTCCCCCTCTCTTTGGTTCTCCTTGTTTCGATATGCTAAAAAATGGCATGGTACGGACTCATATTGTATCAAATCATTCAACGGCCAGCACGACCTTCAGCACTAGTTTGACGAACCTTCACTTTATACAACCCCCATCTACTATTCTCCTTAGCAAACTATTCCTTTTGTGTTTATTTTGTTTGTCTTCTTTCCAATCATAGAGCTCTGCTTCTACTTATGGAGACTCATTTTCTATAAACATTTGAATATGTTTACTCCATGTTCTAACTTGATTAAATATTATCGCTTGAGTTTTATATATAAATTTTTTAATTGACTCCTCACTTACCTTTATAATAGCGACTATGCACTACTCTTAGACTTCCTCAAAACAACTACTACCGGTCATTTAGATTTTCCAACAAAATTTAAGATGTTTCGATGTTTTCTTGACTTCCTTAAAACACTTAATACTAAACATATTGATTCTTGGTAGTGATCAACAAGTTTGTAGTTGGTCATGGTCAAATTATGGGTTAACATTTTACAATGTAAGTTAGATGAAATCCGTCTCCTTCCTTATTTGCATCATAGAATCCTAGCACCATCTTAAATTCTAACCTACTCCTTGGTAGGAATGCTAGATATAAGCTGTCCCTTTTGACAATCAGCCTTCTCTCCTTGGCAATGGCAACTAGCAATGGGAACCAACTTTCTCCTTTATCATACCCCATTAATTTTCTTTCGCATAGCAATGGAAACAATAATAGCATTGCTCAAATGATGATTTAAACAAGAGGTGATGTTTCATGTAGATAAATGAGGTAAAAATTGAGAAAATTAGTATTAAGCAATAAGTCCAATGATATTTTCAGATTTCAGTCCTCCCCTAATGGTTATCAGTGCAATGATGTGTCTTTCCTATGTTGGAAAAGAGCAAAGATGTCCTAAGGATAATAAAAAGCATATGGGGTGATGAGAAACTGATCTAGATCAAATAATGAGAGACTCAATAAGTGGTTTTATAGGGCTAAAAGGTTGTTTTGTTTTTTCCCTGCCATCTAAATAACTACTTATGTGTCGAATAATGGTCTAACCTGGTAGTTCAAAAGTTTAAATTGTTAGGCCAGTGTGCTTTACTAGGTATATAAATGTTTTGTTATTTTTGGATTGATCAACCCCATAAGCTGAGATCGCCCACCTAGGTTTTAAGATAATAAACACTCAATATAAATTTGCTCGATTTTCTAAAATTACATTCAAATACCAAACTACAAATTAACATGCTATCCAATTTATCATGTGTGAATTTTAAGATCATTTACCATGTTGCAAGTCATTCAATTAACCCCTGGTCAACCCATAGTTGAACCATTCACCTCTGACCTACTAGCTAACTTCGGCCATTTGGGGTCAATGGGCTTCAAACACTACTATGCACTAAAATTGGTAGCTTTAAAAGAAAAGGGAAGAAAAACTATCGATATGTATTGGTGTTGACAGTATGTATAGGTATCAGGGTTTTGGCATCTTGGCATCCATATTGGTCTCGGCTCGCTCTCAAATAATATGGTACAAGTCATACATCCCATTATAGCAATTTCTGAATCCATGACTTCATACTTATGGTAATTACTCAAGAATTTCAAATGATCTAGTTTGAGTTTGAGATTCCTATTTATTTTATACTATATGAAGATAGTTTATCATCTTGGAGGTTTTTGCCCTTGCTAATGGAATATCTTGAAATATTTTAGTTGTACTCGTTAGGTATCACATATAAAATATGATATATTGGAAAGGACAATGAAGAGGCCCCTTACTGATTTCTAGCATCGATTTGGGCTGAGATCCACAAAAAATCAGGCCTTTTCTTGTTTTCTGCAAGTCAAAAAAATAGAGAGGGGGACATTAAGAAGGCACAGGTGGCCTTCTTAGCCTCCCACCTCTATTATTATAGCCCCAACTAGCAAAAATTGAGCTCAAACTAGCCAAACTGAGGTGAACCGACTTTGTCTTAGTTCAATCCTAAACCACTATTTGGGCTCAAATTGAGTGGAGCCTATTTTTTGAGACAATAGGACAAACCGTTATAGTTCTCCATTAGTTCAGTCTGTTACGCCCTAAATCGGGTGGTTCAGTGTAGTGCCAACCATGCTCTCAATTATGTTGCAAGAGAAATGGATACATAATTAGTCTATCATGGGCTTGAACAATGTAATGTAGGAATATTGAAACCTAACATAGAATAGAATGCTACACTAGATTTTGGGATTTGTGTGATCAACCTTCAATTACAGAAATCCTAATAGGAGTGGTAAATTTGTTGAGAAAATGATAAAGCATCGAGAACCATACATTTGGATATTTTAGTTTTTGTAGTAACTTTTAGATTGTTTTTCACTTGATGTGTATCTAAAAAATCTTTGAAACATATGAATTTCTATTTTTAAATATTTTAATGTCAAAGATCATGATCAAGGGTCTTGGATACTATGATTGATTATGTTGTTTTATCAAGTTATATGACCCATCATGTGTTCTAGAGTGAGTGTTTGAGCTGAAATTATCTTTCTAGGATTAGAATCTCTCTCTACACAATATAAACTTTTTCTTATTGTTAATGCACAATAATTTTTTTTTGCTTTGGATCTTAGCAAGAAATAGAAAATAAAAGAAAAGGGAAAGGTGGAAAAAATAGTTATGATTGTTCTTCCCTTAGTTGGACCATATTATACTATTCTTATAATGTCAAGTGATTTTCTGCTTGTAGTTTATATTATTTATATATTTAGAGATTTTGGTTGTTACAGGTTACCAGAAGTGTAGATACTGAGTTTGGCCAGTTAAGCTCACAAGAACATAAGACAGTTGATGCCATTGTCAAAGCTAGGTAATGCTAGTTAGATCACTAGATGATGTATAATTTCTATGAATCTTTCTATATGATTATTTTGGACTGAATTGTTAGATGATATGAAGTATTAAGAAGTCAAAATAAATTTATTTCTTATTAATTAATCTAGGAAGTGATAATATTAACCACTATGTGTCATTTGGATTTTTTGCTCCTACATAAGTATCCAAGATCTTTTCAGCAAATAGCCAATATGAGACCAAATAAACATCTATAAGGGTCCTCATATACTCTGTCCGTTTAAGTCCTGGCATCCTTGCCTGGCTAAGGGTCCAATTTCATGCATCAATTTATAAATACTACGATCGGTCCATAGTCAGTCCCAATGAACCTGTGTTGCAGTATCTTCTAGTCCATATAAACTTATAGGCTGGGCTGGTCAACTCTAATACCATTTGTTGAAACCTTGGATCTCATCCAAAAATGTTAGTCGAAAAGTATTATTTGGGTTCCTTAATCTTGTATAAATATTCAAGATCTTTCTAGCGAATAACTGATGTGAGATTAAATACACACTTGTATAGGTCCTCACATACTCTCTTTGTTTTTGAGTCATAGCGTCCTCACTGGGCTAAGAGTTCAAATTCATGCAAATCCATTTTTAAACAACATGATTGGCTCATGGTCAGCCCCAATGAATCCGTGTTATAGCATCCCTTAGTCCACATGGGTTATGGGTTGAATCGGCTTTCATGTCATTTTTAATAACTCAGGACCTCACCCAAAAAGACTAACTGAAAAGTGTTATTTGGATTTCTTGATCCTGTATAAGTATCCAAGATTTTCTCAGCGAATAATCAATATGAGACTAAATATATATCTTAGTGAGCATACCAGGACTTAAATAGTGGAGTATGTGAGGATCCATATGGGTATATATTTAGTCCTATATCCGTTATTTATTAAAAAGATCTTGGATACTTATACAGGACTAAGAAATCCAAATAACATCTTCTAACTGATCTTTTTAGATAAAGTTCTGCGTTGTTACAAAAATTATAATGAACAATTAGAGATACAATTATCATGAACTTATTCCTTTTTTTTTGGTCTTATCTAATTGTGCTATATATGTTTGTTTCGTGCTTTTCACACTACAGTGAATTTCCATTATCTATTATCTTAGTTGGAGTTGGGGATGGACCGTGGGACATGATGAAGGAATTTGACGATAATATTCCTGCTAGATCTTTCGATAATTTCCAAGTAAGATTAGAAAATACAATAGAAAGTAGTTTCCTTTTTCTTATGTGTGCATTTAGTTGTAACTGAATAGGTCCCTCTTTTTTTTCTAGTTTGTGAATTTTACCGCGACTATGTCGAAGAACATTCCTCAAACAAGAAAAGAGACGGAGTTTGCTCTTGCAGCGCTGATGGAAATCCCTGCACAGTACAAAGCAACAGTAGAACTTGGGATCTTAGGGTATGGAGATTAAAGGCCCCTTGAGGACCAGTATTCTTAATCTTGTGTTAATTATGTTAATTGTTATTGACTGATGCACCAATACTACTGTTCTTCTTAATGTTCGGTAGTCATGAAGTTGCAAACTCTCCTGAAAGAGTCCCTCTCCCACCACCTATTGGAAGTTCTGGTGCAGCTTCCTCTGGCCCAAAAGCTTTTGGATCAACCGGTTACCGGCACAGTGCGTATAAAGCGATACCAACTACAGCGCCTACTGCGAGCGCTTCATGGGAAGCCCAGGTACAACGTTCTCTTGCTGCCTTCTTCTCTCCTTATTGCTCCCATACCTATGTTTACGTTTTTGGATCGTTCCTCCAATTCTGTAAATTTTGCAAATTTTTCTCTAATATAGGGCTCTGTCATAATGTTGGCAAATATTATCCTGCCTATAATAGCTGGGCGAAGAAGAGCAATTCCTTTCTGTTGCTTATGCTTTATAGTAGTATTTACAAATCTTATTTAATGTTGATTATGCTCATTTGGTTGATCTCGCAACGGGCAATTAATTTCCTGACAAATTATCATTTTCTTTTTTCTAATCAAGGATGGATCTACATTTTGCCCGTTGGCACAGATGCATATTGTCATGATATATAGCTCTGCTAACCAATTTGCATCTCATGAATCTTGGGTAGGTTTGTCCTGTCTGCCTTTCGAATCCCAGAGACATGGCCTTTGGCTGTGGGCACCAGGTGAAGTAATTACATGTTACAGCGTTATGTGCAAGACCCCATCTTAAATATTCTTATTATCATCGTTGTGATTATTTTTCTCTCCCATTGCAGACGTGCTGTGACTGTGGACCAAAACTTACGTCCTGCCCCATCTGTCGCAGCTCAATTCAAACCAGAATAAAGCTCTATTGATGTCACTGCAATGATGCATGGAGAGGATTTACTGTTTTAATTTAAACACGACTTTGTTCTGGAAAATCATAGTTATCAATCCATCCAGTGGATTATCTAGATTTCTCGATCAGTCTAGTGTGTTGACAGCTTTGATCATGCTCAGCAATGTCTTTGCTTTTTAAAAGAAAACTGCAAGCCTTTCGTTACCTATGTTTGTTCTTGCTGTCTTGGATGTCCATGCTAAGGTCTGCATATATGTTGGCGCACGTGTTTCTCGTGCCTATGTGTTCGAGTACGTAAATCTGTTATTGTACACGTGTTCATGCATGCATCTGTTTATGGTGCCCAGCCTACCGCTGCTTCAGCTCTGATGGGCCAATTTGCTTGTGGATAAGTGAACAAGAACGTACAGGGAACCAACCAATCTAAACCCTCCAATAAATCACCATGTCAGTTAAAGTTGGAGCTTTCCATCCTAGAAACTGAACCACCACCTTCCCAAGGTAAACACTGTCCCTGACCCTATTGCAGCTCGGCTGTCGAATCCCAAGTCCCAACCCTTTGTGTTCTAGTACTTATTCATTGTTGTATCATGTATTTGTTATCTAGAAATTAGCTTGAATGTTTGAAATCTTTTCCGAGTGGCTTGAATCTCTCTTGAAGAGAAAATATACACTTCTGTAAACATTCCTTCTTCATCAAATAATTTAGTTATTGCATTCTTTCGCTATTTCTAATATGCCAATGAAGAGGCAATATCATTGTATTTCATGACCATTAAATTTTCTTCTAACCCCAAGCCAAAGAAAAGCAAGCATTAGATTTTCCTTTTTCAGAGAGCAACAATATATATTTATTTAATTAAAGCTGCTGTACATACATTGATTTACTTGCAAACAGTACAAGCATTGAGTGATATATATGAAACGTTGACATCTTTGTTAGTTGAAGGGTGCATGAATTTTTTTTTTTTTTTTAAATTAAGACAAAAAGGTGGATTCCACCGTATTTATGATGGCTAAAGAAGAAAGGCCAAAAAATTATAAGTTCAAAGTGACTACATGCAAAGGGGATTTTATCCATTTATTCTATGCTATGGTTTTTAGTGAGGTAAATCCAATCAGAAATTTCTCCATCATGCTGCGTAGTATCAACGAGCCTGACCATTGATAGCTAAATCAATTCTTAAAACATGCTTTATTCATCTTACAGTTGTCTCCCCCATGCAATTTAGTTAGTGTCTTGCTTCTGCACTAGTACCTTGTGCACACTGCTTATTCTTCTTCAAATTGCTAAGCTTAGTTTTGTAAATTATCAATTGAAAAGGGTGTGATACTAGAGTCAGGTGTATGAGCCAGGAAGGATTGTTGCTTAATGAATTCTAGGACGCTGAAACATATGAAAAATAGTTCTACATAATTAAGAGGTCAAATGGCTTAGATGACTGAATTGACTCTGTGCCTATATACGTGAGATATTGTCCGTTTTGGCTCTAATCATATTTGAGCTTCAGTGGATCTTGAGCATTTGGAGTCTCACGATTTTGTCTTTTAAAAGACGTCTCATATGGAAAAGAAGGTTCCAATCTATATAAGTCATATTTTCTCTTGACTCATCACCAATATGAGACTAAAGATGCCATCCCCCACAACTTTAGCAACCCAACCCTACACCTCCCGCCCCACCCCATCAAGAGGAGTATATTTGCCCTTTCTAATGTTCGGAGACTATTTCTTATCTTTGAGGCTTTTGAGCGTCGGCAATGTTGACTATTGAGTTTTCTTTGATTTTCTCAGCCCATGGACGGAGGTTGTAGGCTAAACCACACAAATCCTCATCTTTTTATGTATTTTCTAATTGATTTGCTAACCCCATATCTAGCTTCTTTACATAACAGAGACATTATATATGAAAGAGTAATACATTTTGTAATTGTAATGCTGGTCTTTATCTATAAAAATTAGAGATATATATTGTAACTTCAAAGCTGGTCCATCTTGGATGATCTTTTCAGGCTTTGTGTTGGGCCCAGGCTTGAAACTGTTTTGCAGGGTCAGGTCTTAACTTGATCTAAGCTTGACCCAAATTGATCTCAGCATGGTGGGGATGGCAACTCATGGTAGTTCTTGGAAAAGCGTAAGGTATAGAATCAGGAGAGATTGATGGAAGGAGTGAGAGAGGGAAGAGAATGAAATGGGGGCAGGAGGAGGGGAGGAGGTAAGAGGAAGGGTGGTGAGAGAGATGGGTGAGAAGGGAGAGAAAGTATGGTAGGCAGAGAGGTAGGGTGGGGGGAGGGAAATGGGAGGGAGGTCGGAGGGGAGGGGTAGGACATGTAGATGGAGTGGGTAGGTGTGGGTGGGGATGTGGGGGGATTACGTAGTGGGCTGGGCCAAGTCAGGCTCCAAATTAGGCTTCAAGTCAGGCTTGATTTTTAACTGGGCTTTGCTAGGGGTCTGCACAGGATTGGCTCAACCCAAGGACTAAATTGCACTGCCCTCATTGGCTATTCTTCTTTAAGTTCAAAGCTAGATCAGGTTAATTTTGGTTCCAATTTTAGAAACCGTATCATACCATGTTGGGTTTAGGTTAAGGGATTAGGTGGAGAAATTATTACATGAACGAGGTGCAAGTGAACCAGGGCAAATCCCGAAGCATATACACGGTGCAGAATGCGCAATTAGGAATTGGTGAAATACAAAGGGTAGCGTGGCATGTTATCCATCGTGGGATTTGCACGGTTCAATTGCACCTGGTGCATGCAATACGGAGGTGATTGGATGATCTTGACTGAACTGATCTATATATATATGGTATTATATTTGTCTATATAAAAGAGGATGATTTTTAGTTTAATAGTAAGCTTGATTCTTTGTCACCTAGCTGTTATAGGTTCAAAGTATATAATAGTCTTTTATATGCTTTCTCCCATTCAGGGATAAGGCTGCTTACATTTAACCCTCCCCAATTCTTGTAGCGGCAGGAGCCTTGAGTAGTAGGCCACCCTATTTCCACACAAATTTAATTTATAATAGTACATCAATTATATAAATATAATACATGGTTAATTCATAAATTTTTTGTGTACTAATGATTTTGGTGAAATATTACTTTGAACATGTTATCGCTAGATTTATTAATTTTGTTGTCATAAGATGTTTGAATATGCTATATTTTTTTTTGTTATTTACTGTTCACTATTAATTTGTTTCTTGAACGAAATCAATACTTTGTTATGGATATTTTTGTTTGAGTTTTAGATGTTTTGAGGACCAATCGGAATCGACCCATTCTTGACTAGGTTAGGTTGGACTGGTTTCAATGTTGATTTGTTCAATTCTTGTTCTAAAGAAATGGAAAATTATTGAGGTTGGGTTCGTTATGGATTAGCTTTTAACCTGAATTAATCCAGCCTATGCGCATCCTCATGCTTTACTATCCAAGCCCAAACTTGAGCCTAAGCCTCTCAGGTAGGCACAAAGCCTGATAGGAAGCCCACCTAGCCTAACAGGCCTTGGGCTAGCATGGGCCCACTTTCAACCCTTGCTATGAGCTTGGCTCAAAAAATAGGACACCATTAGTAGTTCCATGAAATTTTATGAAGTTGATTTTCTTAATTATTTATAAAGATAGTATAATTGAGTTTCATAATAGCTTTATCTTTAAAGTGAAGAAAATTTATTTATCTACTAGTTATTATAGTTTTACCCATTCAACTTTGCCCAAAGTAAGAAGAAACTCAAATATAATCGGGTAGCAACCTAAGTTCATTCTACTATTGAAATTGAAAACTGTTGGTGCAAAAATCGCTTGCGTCGGAGAACTGGAGTCGAGGGAGTCGCGGTCGCCGTCGGGACCTGCAAAAGAAGTCTAAATCGGAGGTGGGGTTGCTCCGACAAGATCCTCCGACGCTCAAGTCAGTTCTCTGCCTCAACAAGAATGGAGTACTCGAACGAAAATTTTAGCAGAGTTTTGGAGTAGAAAATAGAGCTTAGAGAATAACGTATCTGGGGCCCCCTTTTATAGGCGAAAGGGGGCAGCAGACTGATAGCGATATCCGTAACCGTCTGGCAGTGGGCTGCCCAGAGTCAGGCGGAGTTTGTTGCGAAGAGTAGTGGAGTGGGATCGTGGCCACCGCCGGGACGTGCCACGTGGACTCTATTGCGGGTAGTGGAACGGCGTCCATTGTCGCGACTTGCCAGGAGGTGGGAGGAATCGCGCGGTATCCGTCGCAGGGAGTGGAGCAGAATCGTGGTCATTATGGTGATCTGCCAGGGAGTGATGGAGCCGCGTGAAATCCATCACAGGAGGTGGAGCAGTGTCGTGGCCGTCACTGCGGCCTGCCAGGGAGTGATGGAGCCGCGCGGAATCTGTTGCAGGAGGTAAAGCAGGGTCGTGGCTATTGCTGCGGCCTACCAGTGGGCCTAGGCCTGTCGGCCGAAGTTCGGCTGGAGTATCTGGCGGGGAGAGGTGGCTAGCCACCCGTCTGAGAGGAGCTCGGAGTCCGGCTCCCGTAGGAGTCCGGATGAAGTCTTCTTGCAGCCGGAGTTGGGAACGAGATCCGGTTCCGTAGGAGCCCGAGTAAAGTCTTCCTGCAATTTAAGTCAGGTGCGAAGTCCGGCTCCCGTAGGAGTCCGGACGGAGTCTACCTGCAATTGCAGTTGAAGGTGAAGTCTGACTCCCGTAGGAATCCGGACGAAGTTTACCTGCAATTGGGATCGCGGGTGGAGTCCGTCTTCCGTAGGAGTCCGGACAAAGTCTGCCTGCAGTTGAAGCTGCGGGGATGAGGTCCGGCTCCCGTAGGAACCCGGGTGGAGTCTACCTGCAATTAAAGTCAGGTGCGAAGTCCGGCTCCCGTAGGAGTCCGGACGGAGTCTACCTGCAATTGGGGTCATGGGTGAAGTCCGGCTCCCGTAGGAGTCCGGATGGAATCTTCCAGTAGCCGGAGCTAGGGACGGAGCCTGGCTCCCATGGGAGTCCGGGCGAAGCCTTCCAGCAGTTGAGGTTGGGGATGAAGTCCGGCTCCCGTAGGAATCCAGACTAAGTCTGTCTGTAGCTGGAGTCGGAGACGAGATCTAGCTCCCGTAGGAGTCCGATCGAAGTCCACCTGCAATCAAGGTTAGGGATGAAGTCCGGCTCCCGTAGGAGTCCGGACGGAGTTTACCTGTAAGTGAAGTCATGGGCGGAGCTCGGCTCCTGTAGGAGTCCGGGCGAAGCCTTCCAGCAGTTGAGGTTGGGGACGAAGTCCAGCTCCCGTAGGAGTCCGGACTAAGTCTGCCCGTAGCTGGAGACAGAGACGAGATCTGGCTCCCGTAGGAGTCCAGTCGAAGTCCATCTGCAATCAAGGTCAGGGACAAAGTCTGACTCCCGTAGGAGTCCGGACGGAGTTTACCTGTAAGTAAAGTCATGGGCGGAGCTCGGCTCCCGTAGGAGTCCGGGCGAAGCCTTCCCGCAGTCGAGATCAAGGATGGAGCCCGGCTCTCGTAGGAGTCTGGGCTGAGTCAACCTGCAATTAGAGTCAGGGATGAAGTCCGGCTCCTGTAGGAGTCCGGACGAAGTTTACCAGCAATCGGGGTCGAGGGCGGAGCCCGGCTCCCATAGGAGTCCGGGCGAAGTCTTTCCGCAGTCGAGGTCGGGGATGAGATCCGGCTCCTGTAGGAGTCTGGGCTGAGATCTGGTAGTTGTAGGAATTTACCGTTGGAGAAGTTCAGCTGTCGGCGGAGTCCGAAGTAGTTCGGATTGGAGTTGAACCTGGCTGGAAGAAGTCTGGAAGGGATTCGGGGAGCAGCTGATAGTCATAGAAAGTCGGCTGTCGGCGGAGCTTAGTGAGCGCTCGGGGCGGTTTAATAGATGATTGGGGGAACTCATGTCGAAGGAGCTCGGGTGGTGTAGTGGGAGTTCGTCCGTCGGGGAAATTCGGTCAGCACTGCGGGAATCCGGCTGTTGGAGAAGTCCGGGGAGATACCATCTGCGGTCGAAAGCTGGAGGAGTCTCGGGAGGGTCAATCCTGTTAAGAACTTCGGCTGAGGGTTTTTTATACCCAACACCAGTCCCCCTACTTCCGAGTTCGAATTTTGAATGAAGGAAGTACAGAAAGATTGTCACAGCCGAAGTTGCTCCCTCGATGCCTGCGCGCGATCGTCCTCAGATATTTTGGCATTTAATGCGCGCATGCTAGAGCCTTTTTTCGATTAGGGTGACCCGAAGAGTCTTTTCGAAACTCTCACCGGGACGTGATCCCAAGCGTCGCGCCATGAAAGTTTACGAATGGTCAACCCCAGGTCGCGGTGAGTGGGACACGCGGGACACGTGGTGGGCACTGGTTGGCCTAGGGACACCTGCCACCATAACTGCGCCAGGCCTCGTTGCCTATTTAAGCCCCACCTTTCTGAAGCGAAAATTTAGTGCAGGGGCAAATGGTAATTTTAAAACTTTTTCAAAATTACTATTTTACAGCAGAATTATTAATTAATCTCATTAATTAATACTAATTAACCCTACACTAGGATCTAAATATGATACACAGCATGCATTTAAATTTGAAATTCAAATTTGAATCAGTAAACGTTTTACAGTACTGTGTTCAGAACACATCACCTTTTGCGGGTAGTCGATCACCGTAATCTGATCACCGTTGGGGGCTCTGATCATCACGTCGTAGCCACACAAATGTCTGGCCTCTGCGGATCATCCACACGAAGCTCCCGTCTGATCAGCTCCTCACGAATGCTAGTTCGTGATTTCACCCTTTTGATGGCAGATGTTGATCGAACTCTTTCGATCGATGTGTGCCGACTTCTCAGATGCTTTGGATCATCTGCACAGTTGCTTGAGAGGCTGATGGATCTCTCTCTAAATTTGGTGGACTCACGACACTCGTGGCACACCAATCTCACTTCCCGAACCCTAGGTAGAAACCCTAGGGTACACACCAAAAACCCTGCGCCCAATTTTCTCTCTTTTATTTCTTTTTCTCTCGAAAGGTTTTGGACCTTCACCTTACGCAGAAGCCTTCCTCACGCCCCAAAGTTTCTCTCCTAAATTTTCTACGCACGTCCCACCTTTCTCCTCTACAATGTCGAACGTGTCTTATCCGCGTGAGAGGATAAAGATAAGTGGTTGCACATTTGAATTCAAATCAAATTTGAATTCAAACGAAAACCAACTTATCCCTATCCTTTTGGGCGTGAGAAGAGAAGGGGCGTGGCTCTTTGTGCGTGGAAAATGTTTCACGAGAAACCTTTTCTCGTGTAAGTAATGTGGCACACAAAATGGATAAGGATGAAAGGGCAAGTGATAAGTTATCCATTCAAATTCAAACATGCTTTGAATTTGAATGGCTAACTAATTATTTTATCCATCCATATGGCACACAAATGAGGGCGTGGGGAAGGGTTTTGTGTGAGAAAAATTTCATGAGAAGTTTCTTCTCGTGAATTCAAATGGGTGCAAGGAAGTTGGGTGTCGCAGGGAATTTAAAATAAAGTGGTTTGATTCAAATTGAGCCAACCTAGTTTAAAATAGGTTAAGCACAATTAGACCAGATTAAATCCAACATAATTAGGCTTAATTAGGCTCAATAAAATTCTAATCAAATCAGAAATTAACTAAATCTAATCTCTGATCAAATCAGGGACTAAACCACCTTAGCGATTAGGTCAACATTTAACCTAATCGGGTCAATCCAAACTGAATCCAATTCAATTGGACTTGATCCAAAAATTATTACTCAATCAAATTGAGTTAATTAGTGATTAAATCATTAATTAAACCTCTCATAAATATTGAGTCCAAATCCGATGGGCAATCAGGCGTCAGAGACCATCGATATGAAAACCTTGATCAAAGAGTTCAAATTTCAAATTCAAAATTTGAAATTCAAAAT
>NC_026001.2:25105913-25300356 GCF_000442705.2 Elaeis guineensis
AAAACAGGGGACCGTGAGGTCCCCTCGTTGGTTGGCCGACCGGCGGCGCAGCCGGTGTGGGCGGCCATCGGCAGGAGGGGGTGACTCACCGATAAGAAGAGGGCCAAACCGATGGTCGGCGGTGACCACCGGCGCCGGTAATCCAAGAAAATGGTAAAAAAATGAAGGTTACTTCCGTAACAAAATTCAGCGACTCCGGTCGCCGGAGAGCATGCACATCGGCACGGGAAGGAAGAGGGAGAAGAGAGGAAGGGGAGGAGGATTACCTCCGTCGCCGGCGAAGCTTTTTCGGCGAGAAATTGGACGGCACAGGGGTGGTCTTCCGCAGGATTTTTCCGACGATTGCCGCCATTTGAGTTTAGAATTTTTGGTGGAAAGGAGAGAGGAGGGATCTCCTCCTTAAATAGGATCGGAGGGAACTTGTTTCCGACTCCGATTGGGAGCCGGCGAGAGGAGGAAGAAGACTCCCTTCGGGAGTCTTCTCCTCTGTTTTCCTTTTTTTTTTGTTTGGGCTTTGGCTGGGATTCTGGCATGGGTTGGGCCGTCACAAAAATAAATCAAAATTTATTTTTTTAAAATCAGAATCTCTAGATCTAAGATCCTATTATATGATTATTACATAGCATTAAATCAAAAATAAAATATATAGAGCATGAGCTATATGTTGATCATATCAACATGTTTCCATACTACATCTAATTTATGTATTAAACAATAGATCAGATCTATTTCCTTGCAAGTTAGACATTCTAACCTTACTGATCCGGGCTTGAGAATAATGTTGCAAACGCACATGCATCCGATCTCTAGGAGTCGTCCATACAAGCCCACGAATCTTGACCAGAAATCCTGCTTCAGAAAATCAGTACAGTATGCTAGTACTGCACTGATCCTTCTTCAATGGTTGATCAGGTACCTTCTTCTTCTTGATTTAAGCTCTTCCAAAGATGAGAAGTAGGAGGAGAAGTTTTAGATCTGAGACACATGGAGGAAGGGAAGAGATGAAACTAACAACCCTAGAAGAAGACCCTGTTCTTCTTCTCTTTACTTTCTCCTAGACACCTTATCTTGTGTCTATTATATCTCTACGACCCAAAGGTCTTTCTCTCAAATTTTTGGATGCCCCAAAGGTATCTCAAATCTCTATGTTTCAAGAAAATTTTATGAAGAAACTCATTTTATAGAGAGAGATATGATAGAGTCTTTTTTAGGTCAAATACCTAGTCAAGGCTTATCCAAACATGGCAAGATAAGGGGTGCCCAACTCTTGGGTGCCTCCTTCTTATTTTTATGAATGGACCACCAGCAAAGGGTGCACAATGTGTGCCCTAAAATTCACAAAAATCCCAAAAAAAAATCTGGGTAAATTTGGTGCAAAAAAGAAAGAGTTTTGGATTTCTAAAACTTTATCTCATAGAATTTGAAATCCAAACTTATTCTTACTTTGATTTGATCCACAACCACTTTCCATATATGAAAAAAGAGACAAAACCTTTTAGACATAGGAAAGACCTGGAAGAGGGCTTTTGTCGCACACAATAAGAGGAGGTTGGTATGGAATAAGAGAGAGGGCATGGGGGGGCTTATGTGGCGCAAGGTGGAATCCTAGTCTTACTAGGATTTATCTTATGACTTGTTTTAATTTGATTTTTCAAACCAAATCAAACCAAAATTAGATCAACCCAATTCAAATAGGTATTAACCCAATTAAGAATCTAATTTAATCATATTAAATTAGATTTAAATCTGATTTAATTTTCTAATCAAATTAAAAATTAGGTTGACCCAAGTCCAAATTGAACTAGGACTAGTTTTTTCCTTGCACTTGGCTTATCCAATAAACCAATTGGACTTGATCCAATCAAGCCCAAACTAAATCTAATTAAATCAAATTCAACTAGACTTAATCTCAGCCCATTGGCTTAATCAAATTTAGTCAATTAGCAATCGAATTACTAATCGATCCTCCTGCAACACTTGCACTAGGTTAAATGTCAATCATATTGATCATTTAATCCTAGAACAATTTTTAATCATTGATTAACCATCCGATCGGATCATGAACTCTAATATGTGTGATCTCATAGGTCCGAACCTAAACTGATAGCACAGGAATAAATTTTTATACCAATCAAAGTGACCATCTAGCAATGGTACCCGACGATCGAATAGATCGAATGTGTACAACAACATCCTTAGAACCCATGTGGATATAGTTTCCATATAATTCATCCCCTTGACCAAAATGATCATAGAACACCACAGAGTTTCACTGTTAACTCTGATCAGGTTGTCCACATTGTATTTTAAAATATCAAATCCATCTGATGGATTATCCTAGCCAAGGTTTTGCTAAATTAAAATACAGTGACTCATTCTTCTCCAACTCTTGGAGTGGTCAATCCCATCTCGATCACACTCTGACTTCGCAAGTACTTGACTATGCCCAGAAGCCTTTCGTTACTGAATTAGAAATTTAGTTAGTCCAGTACCAAAGCACAATGAGTTGCTTGCAAGTCACTGAGGTGATCTCAAGTCTAAGGGACACTTATACCTATATCCCATTAGAGACATTCTCGACAGCAGAATGCTCTAGAGTTGGTCACGTTAAATGATGATGTACCCTTATATCTCACCTGTATGCCATACCAGTGTCTCCACACTCCTTGGTTAAAAGAACAACCAACTCATATGGCCTACAGCGACCTATGCTCGATAGAAGCTGTCGTCCTTATTAACAGCCTATCATTTGGTCGTGAATAATTTTAAGGACTAATTGATAAATTCTCTCTTTATCGAATCTAAATAGTCCTAAGGACTTCATCATAACAACAGAGTTCATTAGAAGATGAAAGCTTATGATAAAAATATCAAATATATTTTATTTATTAATAAATCAATTACTATACAAGATTGCTCAACCATCAACAGGCTGATGATTGATTTTTGGGACATATTTTCCAACAACTCTCACTTGTTCTAAAGCCACTCATCACAGTATCTAATACCCATCTTCGACTTATGGTTGTCGAACTTCTTTATCACTAGGGCTTTAGTGAAGGAGTCGGTCAGGTTCTCCTTTTCGTTGATCTTCTGAAGGTCGACGTCACCTCGATCCATGATCTCCTGAATCAGGTGGAAGCGACACAAAATATGCTTCGTCCGTTGGTGTGCTTTGGGTTCCTTCACCTGAGCTATGGCACTAGTGCTGTTGCAGTAGAGCAGGATTGAACCATCGAGAGAGGATGCTACTCTGAGCTCGATGATGAATTTTCTCAGCCACACAGCTTCTTTTGCGGCATCCAATGCTGCGATGTACTCTACTTCACAAATAGAGTCTGCCACAGTATGTTGCTTGAAACTCTTCCAGCAGATAACTTCACCATTCAGAATAAAGATATAACCCGACACGCTTCTACTGTCATCATGGTTAGATTGAAAGCTGGAGTCTGTGAACCCCACAAATTTTAGATCTGACTCGCCATAAACCAACCATTGGTCCTTAGTATTTCTCAAATACTTAAGGATGGCTTTAACCACTTTCCAGTGATTTTCTCCAGGATCAGATTAGTATCTACTCACTACTCCTAGTGAGTATATCACATCTGATCTTGTACATGTCATGACGTACATGATAGATCCCACGATCGATGCATATGGGACTCTACTCATATGTTCTCTCTCTTCAAAAGTTATCGGATAATCTTTTTTAGAGAGAAAAATTTCATGGCCTATCGGTAGATAGTCCTTCTTGGAATTCTCCATGCTGAACCTCTTCAGCACAGTGTCTATGTACATGGACTGGGATAACCCGAGCATCTTTTTAGATCTATCCCTATAGATCTTCATCCCTAGGATGTAGGATGCTTCACCCAAGTCCTTCATGGAGAACTGCGATGACAACCAAATTTTTATTCCCTATAGTGTGGGGATGTCATTCTCAATTAAGAGAATGTCATCCACGTACAAGACAAGGAATACCACAACTGGACCATTTGCCTATTTATAGATGTAGGGCTCTTCTCCATTCTTAATGAAGCCATACATTTTGATCACCTTATCAAAATGCATGTTCCAACTTCGCGAAGCTTGCTTCAATCCATAAATGGATCTTTGAAGTTTGCACACCTTGGACTCATCTGTGGATATAAATCTCTCAGGTTGTATCATATACATCTCTTCGGTCAGCTCTCCATTCAGGAAAGCTATCTTTACATCCATTTACCAGATCTCATAATCCAGATGGACAGCTATTGCAAGCATTATCCGAATGGATTTGAGCATTGCCACAGGAGAAAATATCTCATCATAGTCAATACCATAACGTTGACGATACCCCTTAGCAACCAAACGGACTTTATAGGTCTCCACCTTTTTGTCTGCATCCCTTTTCCTTTTGAACACCCATTTACACCTAATGGGTTTAACCCCTTCATGTGGGTCAATCAATGTCCATACATCGTTGACCTTCACGGATTCTATTTCAGATTTCATGGCTTCAAGTCATTTCTTAGAATCAGATCTTTGCATTGCATCCATATAGGTGATTGGATCCTCATCATTCTCATCGAGTTGAATGGGATCACCATTCTGGACCAAGAAATTATAGTGTCTGTCTGACTGATGCGGTACTCTATCAGATCACCTTAATGATGCAGGTACATTGGGCTTCGGATCTGATCTAATCAAATCTGACTCAGGTTCAGCTATTGGTATCGATTTTTCTACCTATTGAACTTCATCAAGTTCAACCTTAGAGGCAACAGTTCCTTCACCAAGGAACTTTTTTTCTAAAAAGATTATCTTAAGGCTGACGAACACCTTTTGTTCATCAGCATGGTAGAAAAAATATCCTTTGATCTCTTTGGAGTACCCAATGATTGTGCATTTGTCAGACCTAGGTCTAAGTTTGTCTGTGACTAATCGTTTGACATAGGCCGGGCACCCCCAGACCCTAAGGTGTGAAAGTACTGGCTTACATCCTGTCCATATCTCATATGGAGTCTTAATTATAGACTTACTTAAAACCCTATTTAACAGATAACAGGCCGATTCGAGTGCAAATCCCCAGAAGGATATCGGCAAGCTGGCAAAACCCATCATGGATCAGACCATATCTAACAGAGTCTGATTTCTCCTTTCAGATACATCATTATGCTGTGGTGTTCTTGGAGGAGTCCATTGGGAGAGAATTTCATTCTCTCCTAGATATATGAAAAACTCACTAGAAAGATGATGTGTAGTCATTGATAGCACAAAAAATAACTCTACTCACTATGTAGGTAGGATGAGTCGAGATCGTATCCTCAGGGATCTTGGGCTAAGTTGAGCTTGCAAAATAAAAGAAAGAAGCGTTGTTTTGATTTGAAAAATAAATTATCTTAAAATTGATGTAATTAGAAAATAAAGAGCTTGGGAGTTTTGAATTAATTTTGCACTAGTAGAGTTGTATCTCTTTTTTTTTTAAATAAATAGATGTGATTAATCTTAGAAAAAATATCTATCTTTCCTTGACACACCCCATACCTGTAGATCATGGTGCATCTTTGAAAAGTACTAGGTAAACAACTCTTCTTTCTTCGGCACGCCCCGTACCCATAGATCATGGTGCATCTCCAGAAAGTAAAAGTTATTCGTAATATTAATCTAACAGGAAAGCATAAATAAAAGTATATGAAAGAGAGCAAATAAAGAACTCATGATGATTTAAATAAAAAGTATAATCTTTATTGCATATAAAGAAATACAAGAAAGTTTAGAACAATAAACCCACTCTGTGTCATTACAAAATTTTTTCTCCACTCTCGAGACTGCTAGCCTAGTTGCTCATAGAGTACTCCCTTTCTCTTCCTCTATGCAAGGCTCTAGAAGTATTTCTAGGATCCCCCCCAAATGGGAGTACAAGAGCCTTTTTATAGGTATTAGGAGGGAGGAGTTTTACATGATTTTCAGATGTGGGACTAAAGAAAATACTAAAGACTAAAAGATGGATGGATGAGATGAAAAGATCACAAGCAGATAAAAAAAATATAAATTCTTCCTCTTGAAGTATTTTCAAGTATTATATTTTTTTCTTTTAATTTTTAGATCAATCTGCTATCATGAGCATCCTTCTGTTCGCCACTGTGTCTGCCAGCACTAACTCCCCGCGAACCTGCCATGTCGCACGCCCGCAATGCCGTGCGCCCGCAATGCCGTGCGCCCGTAATCTTCTTTCACGGACCAGTTAGCTGTTAGGAAACCACTTACACTCCTTTTTGATTAGAAAATTATAAAAAGAAACTTTTGTTTCTTTAAAATGATGCTTATATCTTTTTTGGGTTCCTTGCATAGTATCTTCATTTTCTATAATACCGTATGCATCCTTCTTTTATTTTAAGTCTAATTTTTTTCAAAATTGAGTCTTTTTGATCTACGAATCAGACTCTTTGTATCATCAATCACCTTTCCTATAAAACATAAAAAGAAGCATCAAATTCTTAATAAATAAAATAAATTAAATATAATTTTCTACTTTAAATGACTTAAATTAAGTGTTTATCACACCCTCCAACTTGAATTTTGCTCGTTCTCGAGTAAAATAGATATATCAGCATTGTGTACCGACTCGATCTTGAATAAAAAGTTAGGTTAGGCATCCCAAAAGGTAAATGATATCTGGTCAGACCATTAAAAAGATACTTCATTGGATTATCAATTTGACCCAATTAGTGACTGAGTATTAACTAAAAAAATTTCAAGAGCTTTTCTTTCACCAACTCCCCACTTTACTCTTTAAATCTTCTAACTTAATGTGAGAGAGGTTTATTATCTTCTTGCAATTTAGTCCCCTTATTATCCATTATTTTTTTTTAATATTGCCCACCTTTTTACATGAACCACAATGCTTACTTAGGTGAAGAGACCCAATTACTCAGTAGAAAACTAATATATATATATATATTTAAATAAATTTTAAGAAAAATTTTTGCATACCTCGACCTTTCCACCTAATCTCTCTTGAAGCAGATTCTTTATTGAGATCAATAAGAAGAGGATTGTAGAATCACTCCTAAAATTTGATCTAGTCTAAATCCTACCATTCATTGAATTTTTTTAATAATTTATTCCTCAGTATCTCTATTATCTTGACCGTTAATCATTCATTGATGAGGATGCCTAATTGACTCTTAATCAAAATAAAATTTAGATACACAAAATTAATTATTTCTGACCATACTCAAGGATTTTATTAATTTTCTTTCCCCCCCAACTTAATCTACATTGTCCTCAATAGAGTAGGAAAGCAAAGAAAATAAAAGGAGAGAGTGCACCTAGGATAATTTTGCTTCGAAAGTTAAAGATAGCTTCATTGATTAATAGGCTCTTATTCTAAATTTTTGCAGCTGCAGTAAAGTAAAAAAAATATGAAATCATTGGGTTGCCTCCCAACAAGTGCTAAGTTTTACGTCTTCAGGCAGACGCCAAGTTTATTATTCATTATAAAGTGGATCACACAGGTAGATGGTGTCGATTCATTTTTTATGTGCAATTTCATCTACATATGGCTTCAGACGTTGGCTGTTTACCTTAATTTATTGCCATTCCGAGGGTCATGAATTTCAATTGCTCCATGTGGGAATATTTGTGTGACAATGAAAGGTCCATCCCATCGGGATCGAAGTTTATCAAAAAAAAAGCATAACCTGAAATTGAAAAGCCATACCTTTTGATTTAACTCAAATGATTTTCTAGAGATATATTTGTCATGAAATACTTTGGTTCAAGCCTTGTAAATTCGTGAACTCTCGTATGCATCGTTGCGAAGTTCTTCCAGTTCATTGATTTGCAACCTTCGATTAGAACCTGCATTCTTCATGTTAAAATTAAATATTCGTATGGCCCAGAGTGCACGATATTCTAATTCAACCGGTAGATGGCAAGCTTTGCCATAAACTAATCGGTAGGGTGACATACCGATAGGGGTTTTAAAAGCTGTACGGTAAGCCTATAATGCATCATCTAAGCGAAGAGACCAATCCTTTCTATCAGGCCTAACCGTCTTTTCTAGGATATGTTTAATCTCCCTATTTGACACCTCTACCTGACCATTAGTTTGGGGGTGATATGGTGTGGCCACTTTGTGTGTAATATTATATTTTTTCATAAGTGCTTCAAAATATTTATTCGTAAAATGAGTCCCCCCATCACTAATGATCACCCTTGGGAAGCCAAATCGACCAATGATGTTTCATTGGATAAAACTAGTTACAACTTTATTATTATTAGTCCGTGTAGCTATTGCCTCCATCAATTTTGACACGTAATCAACTGCCACCAGAATATATTCGAATCCAAATAAGGCTGGAAAAGGTCCCATGAAATCAATCCCCCAAACATTGAAGATTTCTACTACTAAAATGGGGGTCAGCGGCATCATATCCTTCTTGGATAAATTTTCTGTTTGCTGACATTACAGACAACTTTGGCCAAATTCATGTGCATCCTTGAAAAGCGTTGGCCAATAAAACCCACTCTGCAGCACTTTTGCTGCAGTTCTTCTTTCACTAAAATGTCCCCCATATGCTGAAGAATGGCAAAAAGTGAGAATGCTTTGGAATTCACTCTCAGAAACAAAACGGTGAATAACTTGGTTAGAACAGTATTTGAATAGTTCAGATTCCTCCTAGAAATAATATTTAATTTGCAAGAAAAATTGATCCTTTTCTTGTTTTGTCCAAAGAGAAGGTACTTGTCTTGTTGACAAGTAATTGACAATATGGGCAAACCATGGAGGACGGTTAGAGGAGATTGCGAAAAGTTGTTCGTCAGAAAATTTTTCTTTGACCTCATCTATGCCTATCGTGTGTTCAACTAAGATCCTGGAGATGTGATCAGCTACCACATTCTCGAAACCCTTCTTATCTCAGATTTTCAGATCAAATTCTTGTAAAAGAAGGATCCATCTGATCAAACACGGTTTAGTATCTTTCTTTGAGAGGAGATGTTTCAGAGTTGCATGATCAGAGTAAACTAGAACCTTAGACCCTAACAGATATGAGCAAAATTTTTCAAGAGCGAACACTACTGCTAGTAGCTCTTTTTCTATTGTGGTGTAGTTTAATTGGGCATCAAAAAGAGTCTTGCTAGTATAATAGATCACATGTGGCTCCTTATTGATTTTTTGGCCTAAGACGGCACCTATTGCAAAGTCAGAGGCATCACACATAATCTCAAATGGAATGGACCAGTCAGGGGGTTTTATTATGGGTGCTGTTGTCAAGGCTGTTCGTAATGTGTTGAATGCTTTCAAACAGTCTTCGTCCAAGACAAATGGTGTGTCCTTGGCCAACAGATTGCACAGGGGTCTTGAAATCTTGCTAAAGTCTTTGATGAAGCATCTATAAAATCCAGCATGACCTAAGAAGGATCGTATTTGTCGGACCGAAGTAGGGAGTGGTAGTTTTGAAATGACCTCAACTTTGGCTTTATCTACCTCGATTCCTCTTTCAGAAATAATATGTCTTAATACAATTCCTTTCCGCACCATGAAATGGCTCTTTTTCAACTTAGGACGAGATTTGTCTCCATACACCATTTAAAAACTTTGGAAAGATTATGGAGACAATCCTCAAAGGTGGTTCCAAACATAGAAAAATCATTCATAAAAACTTCAAGATATTTATCCACCATATCCAAAAAAATGACCAGTATACACTGTTGAAATGTAGCGGGTGCATTGCAGAGCCCGAATGGCATATGTCGAAAAGCGAAGGTGCCATAGGGGCAGGTGAAGGTAGTCTTTTATTGGTCATTCGAAAATATAGGTACTTGATTGTACCCTAAATAACCATCAAGAAAATAGAAGAAACTTTGTCCTGCTAACTGTTCTAAGATTTGGTCGATGAAGGGCAATGGAAAATGGTCCTTTCTAGTAACGGTATTTAGTTTTCTATAATCTATGCATACTCGCCATCCAGATGATTTGCGAGTGGGAAGCAGTTCAGCTTCTTCATTCTCAACCACAGTAATACCTGATTTCTTAGATACTACTTGAGTGGGACTGACCCATTTACTATCAGATATGGGGTAGATGATTCTAGCATCTAACTACTTTACCACCTCTTTCTTTACTACTTCACGCATGTTTGGGTTTAATCTCCTCTGCATATCTCGATGGGGTTTGGCATTTGCCTCAAAATGAATATGGTGCATGCAAATGAAGGGGTCAATTCCTTTTAAATCGACAATGGACCAACCGATAGCCTCTTTGTGTTCCTTCAGAATACCAACCAATTATGTTTCCTAATTAGGGGTCAAGTCTGATGCAATGATTGCCGGGAGGGTGTCATTGGGTCCTAGAAATACATACTTGAGCGTAACAGGAAGGGGTTTCAATTCTAACGTAGGTGGTGATTTTAAAGATAGAACTATTGGTGTACTGGCTAATGTGGGCAATGGCTCATACTTGATTGTCCATGGAGAAGTGGTTTTATCGTGTGGTGTATCCAACAAGGTGTTAACTTCTTTCATATATCCCTCAAAGTCATACACTCCAAAGTGAGCCAAGCAAGTATCTAAGGGGTCTGGTGCTAGAATTATGGGTATTGCATCTTCTATAATGTCTTCTAATGTATCTACTTCGAAGCAACTATCCATTGATGGTCTTTGAAAAGTACCAAACACATTCAGTCTCAGTTTCTTATTTCCAAACGATACGTCCATGACTCCTATCCTACAATTAATGCATGCATTTGCCATAGCTAGGAAGGATCGTCCTAAGATAATGAGAATTTATCTTGGGTTGCCACTTAGTTCCATGTCGAGAACCAAAAAATTAACTGAAAAGTAAAACTCATCTACCTTGACCAAGACATCCTCAAGCATTCCACGTGGTTCCTTAATTGATCTATCGGCTAATTGCAGTGTGACTGATGTGGGTTTCAGTTCTCCGAATCCAAAAAGTTCATACATCGAACTAGGTAAAAGATTCACACTTGCCCCTAAGTCCAGAAGAGCTTTTTCAATGTGATAATCTCCTATAACACAGGAAATGATGGGGGCTCCTAGGTCCTTAAGCTTTGGAGGAGTGGCATGCTGGAAGACAGAACTAGCCTGTTCAGTGAGGCATACTTTCTTTGGGATTTGTGATCTAGATTTACGTTTTTGGGTGCATAAATTCTTCAAAAATTTGACATAAGCAGGGACCTGTTTGATTGCATCTAGAAGGGAAAGATTAATTTGGACTTGCTTAAACAATTTCAACATCTCGTCGAGTCTTCCTCCCTTCTTATCTGTAGGAATAGGGGCTTTCAGGGCATCCAAAAATGGGACTTTAGGCAAGTAAGATGATTCCGGTGCAGTTGGTTCATTCTCTATTTTAAGGTGCTCCTTGTTCTTGGGTGATTTGGCTTTGGTTAGAGGTTTAGGGTCGGTCTTATTAGTTTTACTAGTGTGTTCAATGACCTTCCCACTTCTCAGAGTCATGATTGATTTGGCATGTTCAGAAAAAGCTTCTGGGGTATTAGAGCTCTCAATCACAAATTGCCCTCTTGGGTTGCTCTCGGGTTGGCTAGATAATTTTTCTCCTTCCCTCCTATTGAATGCAGTTGCTAGTTGACCTATTTGGGTCTCTAGCTTAGCAATGGATTGTGTGTGGGAGTTAAGGGTCTGAGTGTTGACTTCTAATCATTCTAGTACTTTCAGAACTTTTTCCTCAAAAGCTAAGCTGTGACCAGTAGTAGACAGTTGAGGAGCATTTTGAAATTGATGGTATGGTCCATGCCTATATGTTGGGTCCTGATATTGAGGTCGAGGTGCGGTAGGGCCAACCACTGGTTGTGGTCTCCAGAAAAAATTTGGATGATTTCTCCAGCCGGGGTTATAAGTGTTCAAATATGAATCGTTTCCTGGTCTGCGAGCTTATTGGACTTAAGCTTGCTGAACCTACTCGTGCACAAACTCAGAAAATTGAGGTGTGGCTGGGCATTCACTAACAAAATAGTTCGGACTTGCACACAATGCACAAGCTTCTTGGATTGGGTTAGGTGGAATCGAGGATTGTCTAGTATTTAGAAGACGGTCTAATTTTTGGGATAGTTTATCTACCTTACTGTGGATATCTATGACATTTTTAATCTAATAAATTCCACTTTTTTTTTGTTGAAGCATGGGTTGTTCTCTAGAGGTGGCAGACATATAATGTAGGGAATTCTCACTAAGTATTTCAAAGAGCTGTCAGGCTTCATCCTCACTCTTTAGCATGAATGTCCCACCACATGATGCATCAATCATTTATTGGTGTTTCTTTGATAGACAATCATAAAAACACTGACAAAGTTGCCATTTAGGGATAGCATGGTGTGGACATTTATGAATGAGGTCCCTTAACCTTTCTCATGTCTCATGAAAAAGTTCACCCTCCAATTGGAAAAAACTAGTGATAGCTTTTCTAATTTGATTTATTTTTTCAATTGAAAAGTATTTCTTGAGAAATTCTCTCTGAAGATAATCCCAAGTTGAAATGGTTATAGAGTCTAAGGAGTTTAACCAATGCTTGGCTTTGTCCTTAAGTGAGAAAGGGAATAGTTTCAACCTAAGGGCATCATCAGAGAAATTTTGGATGTTTACTGTGGAACAAATTTCAAGAAATTCATCCAAGTGTTTGTATGGGTCCTCGTTACTAAGTCCATAGAATGATGGCAATATTTGAATAATGCTAGACTTAATCTCATATTGGGTAGCTTCTACTGGAGGTGCTTGCATGCATGGAGAGTAGGTATACGAGGATGGAGTAAAATATTCTCTCAATGAGCATGGAGGATTAGCCTCACCAGGTGCAGCCATGATTCTAACTTGGATAGTCCTAAGAGTCTTTTCTAATTCTTCGTCTAATGGTTGCAAGTCGGGTTTTAGTGATCGTCAACCTAACATGCAACTAAAAGGTCTATGTAGGACTATCCTAGTCTGTTAAGGATTTTTTTTTAATTATTAAGAGGAGAGGAGAAGAGAGAAAAGAGTTCTAAAGAAGAGATCCTAAGAAGTCCTAAAACTAATAGAAGAATTAGTTGTGGTTAGATTTTAATTACAATCAAGTTAGCACGTAGTGGACTCTCTATCCTAAAGTTTTCCTAGTTCTAGACAGCTCCTAACTGTAGTTAGCCTTCAAGCCCTCCAAGTCAGAGCTTGACCAACCAACTGGCCAGATAAGTGTAAGGTCGGTGGGAGTCCCTCCATTGCTTTCCTTAGACACAAATTAAATTGGCCAGGTCAGCGAACGGAATCAATTAAAATCCACCTTCCTTTGGGCCCAGTCATCCCGCAAACCACTTGCCTAGACACTAGCTAGCTGACCAAGTCTAACCTGGTTCAACTCTCAGGGTCACTTGTCCTAATGAGCTCGAAATCCTTAGGGATCAACGTCTAATTAATTTTAGATTAAGGTCTAGGTTATGCAAATGCAAGGGAGTGATTTGTGGGCCAAGGAAGGGTGATCAAATCCCTACCTTATCTTAGTTAATGGGTTGTGCCCTTAAAGTTAATTATGGAGACGCAATGCAAAGGAACAAGGTGTCCAATCAAGTTAGAGATTTTTATATTTGAGATTACACTATTTTAGTTAAGTCTTATAAAATATCAATGATTTTTTTTTTAATTCAACTGTGCCAAGATCTGCCGCAACGATGCCAAAATTTGATGCGTAGTTGTTGATAGCACCAAAAATAACTCTACTCACTACGTAGGTAGGATGAGTCGAGATCGTATCCTCAGGGACCTTGGGCTAAGTTGAGCTTGCAAAATAAAAGAAAGAAGCATTGTTTTGATTTAAAAAATAAATTATCTTAATATTGATGTAATTAGAAAATAAAGAGCTCGAGAGTTTTGAATTAATTTTGCACTAGTAGAGTTGTATCTCTTTTTTTTTTAATTAAATAGATGTGATTAATCTTAGAAAAAATACCTATCTTTTCTCGGCACACCCCGTACCCATAGATCATGACGCATCTCCAAAAAATACTAGGTAAACAACTCTTCTTTTCTCGACACGCCTCGTACCCATAGATCAGGTGCGTCTCCAAAAAGTAAAATTTGTTCCTAATATTAATCTAACAGGAAAGCATAAATAAAAGCATATGAAAGAGAGCAAATAAAAAACTCATGACAATTTAAATAAAAAGCATAATCTTTATTGCATATAAAGAAATACAAGAAAGTTTAGAACAATAAACCCACTCTATATCGTTACAAAATATTTTCTCCACTCTCGAGACTGCTAGCCTAGCTGCTCATGGAGTAGTCCCTTTCTCTTCCTCTATGCAAGGCTCTAGAAGAATTTCTGAGATCTCTCCCAAATGGGAGTACAAGAGCCTTTTTATAGGTGTTAGGAGGGAGGAGTTTTACATGATTTTCAGATGTGGGACTAAAGAAAATACTAAGGACTAAAAGATGGATGGATGAGATGGAAAGATCACAAGCAGATAAAGAAAATACAAATTTTTCCTCTTGAAGTATTTCCAAGTATTATATTTTTTTGCTTTAATTTTCAGATCCATCTACTATCATGAGCGTCCTTCTATTTGCCACTATGTTCGCCAGCACAAACTCCCCGCAAACTCGCCATGCCCCGCGTGCCTGCAATGCCGTGCGCCTGCAATCTTCTTTCATGGACCCGTTAGCTGTTAGGAAACCACTTACGCTCCTTTTTGATTAGAAAATTACAAAAAAAAACTTTTGTTTCTTTAAAATGATGCTTATATCCTTTTTGGGTTTCTTGCATAGTATCTTCATTTTCTATAATACCGTATGCATCCTTCTTTTATTTTAATTTTATTTTAAGTCTAATTTTTTTTAAACTTTAGTCTTTTTGATCTGTGAATTAGACTCTTTATATCGACGATCACCTTTTCGATAAAGCATAAAAAAAGTATCAAATTTTTAATAAATAAAATAAATTAAATATAATTTTTTACTTTAAATGACTTAAATTAAGTGTTTATCAAAAGATATTCTCCTCCTCGATCAGATCGAAGAGTTTTAATGCTCTTCTCAGTTTATTTTTCTACTTCATTTCAGAATTATTTGAACATTTCAAATGAATCCGACTTATATTTCATCAGATAGACATATCCATATCGGATAGATCATCTGTGAAAGTGATGAAGTAGAAATATCCACCTCTAGCACTTGTGCTCATGGGCCCACATACATCAGTATGTACTAGGCCCAAGAGCTCAGTAGCTCTCTCACCTTTTTTAGTAAAAGGTGACTTGATCATTTTATCAAGAAGACAGGACTCACAGGTTGGAAGTAATTCACAATCACTGACTTTGAGGATTCCCTCTTGAATCAACCTATTTATTCTGTTCTTGTTTATATGACCTAGCCTATAGTGCCATAAATAGATATCTGACACACTATCTAATCTAAGGTGCTTGCCAGTTGAATAGACTACATTAACAGGTTGTGATAACATATACACACCATTGTTCAAATATCCATAAAAAATAGTAACACCATTCATAATGATATTACAAACTTGTTTCTTTATTAAAATTTCATAATCATTTTTGGCCAGAAGGCCTACAGAAATGACATTTAAAAAAAAAACTAGGACAGAAATGACAATCATTAAGAACAACGATATGGGATTCAAATACAAGTTTCAAAATTTCTAATGCTAGAATTGAAACTGATCTTCCATCTCCAACGTTCAGGAACCTCTCGTCTTGCTCGAATCTCCTACTGACCTGCAACCCTGCAACGAAATTGCAAATATGGTAAGGGCTATCGGTATCCAATACCGAGTCAGTTATATCATAAATAGAGAAATTGCAAGGAGTTATCATATAAATACCTTGTCCAGCAATAACTTGCTGCTTTCTCTACCTGTTCGGATCTAGGGAGACAATGTACTGGGGACAGTTCTTCTTCCAGTGCCCCCGCTTCTTACAAAAGAAGCATTAGCTTGACTCTTATCGGCTTGATCTTTTTGATCTGGCTCTGCACTGATGTCCCAACCTGAACTTGCATCTTTTTCACTTTCTTCTTCTTGTTCTTTTTCCTTTCTTAAAGGGTCGAGAACCAGAAGATGAACCTCCCACTAAGTTCACCGACTCCTTGTGGAGTTGGTGATCCTTCTCAAAGTTCTGAAGCAACCCCAGTAACCCGTGGTAGTTCACTTCAAGCTTTGTCATTCTATAATGAGTGAGGAATGGGAGATAAGACTTGGGCAGCGAGTTTAGTATTGCATCCTTCCAAGCTACTCATGCAAGGAAAAGCCGAGCTTGCTCAATCATTCCATCAGCTCGATCATGTACAATACATGATCAGTGACAGAGACACCATCCGTATTTTGGCATTGAAGATGGCAAACTAGTCTTGTGCCTCTCCACGTCATCGGGTGTGCCAAAGGCATCCTCCAACACTTGAAGCATGTCCTTTGGCTGAGCCATCTTGAATTGTGACTGAACTCATCGCTCATGGCAGCCACATGATACAGTGCACCGTAGTCGATCATGAGCCACTTCTGGTAAGTGTCTCTGACTGTTCCATGTGCATTGGCAGCTGGCTCCTCAGGTGCAGGATCATTATCACATATAGGATCCATTCATACTCCAGGACTATCTTCAACTTTTGTACCAGCTATCAAAGTTGGGTCCCACCAACTTATCATTGTCCAACAATGATCGGAGCGATAGGAAAGTGGCCATATCTGCACAAAAAAAAATCATAACCTAATTAGTAATTGATTCATTAAACCTAAAGATTTGGACTTTAATCAAAAGTTTTTCTCACTATTTTATTCGAATTGGTAGCCTCTACCTCCAATTCGAGAATTACCCTAATTCCTTAGTGGGTACTAGAATCCACTTAGACTGCACACAAGCCCAACTTTGTTGGCCAACCCATGTACATCTAAGGGTAGGTTCATAACCAATTATTTCTCTAAATAATTTTAGTAATTTTAATTTTACCCAGAAACCTAATCAGTAGGCTTTGGCCTCCACTGTAAGGATCTGGTTAGGTCCAACCATTAACATGACCATACTTGGTGCATCTAACCAACAAATGATTAAGTCCAACTTTGGTTGGCTCACCTAACCACCATCAGAGAGATACTTTCAAGTCGTCATATGATGAGTGATAATTCCATTAGTCAACAAGCACCAGGCCTTTGGGTCTGCAATGATTATTGAGTTAATGGACTCATTATCAAACACCTTAATGGGAGGCTATGACTCAGTTATCTCCATAACTTTATCATTTTAAGGACCTAATAATTTTAGAAGATTTAAATAATTTAGAGGATGAGGTCAGATGAACCAGCTTATCATGATCCTCCCACTGGCTTCACCAAGTCAGCTTAAGGGAGACCATTAAAAGGGCTGGTCTAGGAGCACCTAAATCAGTCACACTGATTTACCTAGCTGACATGGGTCAGCTCGAATAGTCAAGTGATCCGATCAAAATATAATTTCACCAAGAGCCAAGTAAGTTCGATCAGCGGAGGGTCGGCAAAGCTTGCCTTAGACACATCAAAAATGGCCAGGTAAGCGGGCTCCCAATTAAAAACCATCGGTCTGGTTTACCTTAGATACCAACTAGTTTAATTAGTTTCGATTAGATCAACCTAACAGTTCATGCTAACCGCTTAGCCAAGAATCAAGTCCATTTGGTTCTCGTTAAAGACATGGACTTGACCAACTACAACTATTGTAATTGATCTAGAGAATCTTTGACCTAATCTAAGACAAAATTGATTAGATTTAGTCAATTCTGTAATTAAGTCCATCTTTAATCTAACCATAGGTCTAACTCAATTAATGGACCTAATTTTACTAACCCATTAACCCAATGTGTTATGGTTTGTGTCTTAGGTTCTTCAATTCACAATCCTAGAACCTAATCAAACAACTTCTTAATTCTAATTAAGTTTTGGCTGAGGTTGGGTTTGGCTTTTCAAAAATAATTTTTATATTTGTAAAATAATTTTACAATATGGTTCTACCAACCATATTGCATGTTTGATTCATAATCAAGATGCAAGTGAAATAAATATGAAACTACTTTAGATCTAATCTAAACAGTTCATGTAATTGAAATAATTTCAACTTTAAATAATTTTTTTGCACAAAAATTATTAACAAAGAGATTTTATTTTAGATTTAAATATTTTTAAATCTAATAAATTATAAATTTAATCTAGATCATATCTAACAAATTTATGATTAAAGATAGATCTACACGAACTAGACAACTTTGCACTGTAAGGGGTAAACCTTACAGCAGGACAATCTTGCAGTTCGTGATTGATCTAAAATTTTAATTTTAGATTTAATAATCAGATTATAAATTAGATCTAATCTAAGAAATAATCTAAGTATATATAAATAATCATGTAATAAACAACTTAGGCTCTGATACAATTGAAGGAACCAGATCTAGGGTTTCAAGGTTAGATCTTGAAATTTTTCAAGATCATGCAGCGGAAGACTAAAATAAATCAAAATTTATTTTTAAAATTAGAAATCTTAGATCTAAAATCTATTACATGATTATTATATAGTATTAAATCAAAAATTAAAATATATAGAGCATGAACTACATGTTGATCATATCAACATGTTTCTATACTACATCTAATGTATGTATTAAACAATAGATCAGATCTATTACTTTCAAGTTAGATATTCTAACCTTACTGATCTGGCTTGAGGATGATGTTGCAAACCGCACATGCATCCGATCTCTAGGAGTCATCCACACGAGCCCACGAATCTCAACCAGAAGTCCTACTTCAGAAATCAGCACAGTATGCTAGTACTGTGCTGATCCTTCTTCGATGGTTGATCAGGTGCCTCCTTCTTCTTGATTTGGACTCTTCCAAAGATGAGAAGTAGAGGAGGAGTTTTAGATCTGAGACGCTCTCAGAAAACTCAAGATGGAGGAAGAAAAGAGATGAAACTAACAACCCTAGAAAAGACCCTCTTCTTCTTCTCTTTACTCTCTCCTAGACACCCTGTCTTGTGTCTATTATATCTTCACGATCCAAAGTCTTCTCTTTATTTTTGGATGTCCCAAAGGTTTCTCAAATCTCTATTTTTTTCAAAATTTCATGAAGAAACTCATTTTATAGAGAGAGATATGATAGAGTCCTTGTCTAGGTCAAATACCTAGTCAAGGCTTATCCAAACATGGCAAGATAAGGGCGCCCAATTTTGGGTGCCTCCTCCTTATTTTATGCATGGACACCAGCAAAGGGTGCACAATATGCACCCTAAAATCAAAAAATCTCAAAAAAATTGGATAAATTCGATGCAAAAAGAAAAGAGTTTTGATTTCTAAAATCTATCTCATAGAATTTGAAATCCAAACTTATTCCTACTTTGATTTAATCCACAACCACTTTCCATGTATGAAAGAAAGAGAAAATCTTTTGGACGTGGAAAAGACTTGGGAGAGGGCTTTTGTCGCACAAAATAAGAGGGATTGGCGTGGAATAAGGAGAGGGCGTGGGGGGGCTTATGTGGCGCAAAGTGAATCCTAGTCTTACTAGGATTCTATCTTATGACTTATTTTAATTTGGTTTCTCAAACAAATCAAACCAAAAATTAGATCAACCCAATTAAAATAGGTCTTAACCCAATTAAGAACCTAATTTAATCAGATTAAATTAGATTTAAATCTGATTTAATTTTTTAATCAAATTAGAAATTAGGTTAACCAAGTCCTAATTGAACTAGGACTAGTTTTTTTCTTGCACTTGGCTTATCCAATAAACCAATTGGACTTGATCCAATCAAGCCAAACTAAATCTAATTAAATCATATTCGATTAGACTTAATCTCAGTCCATTGGTTAATCAAATTAAGTCAATTAGCAATCAAATTGTTAATCAATCCTCCTGCAACACTTGTACTAGGTTAAATGTCAATCGTATTGATCATTTAACTCTAGAATGATTCTTAATCATTGATCAACCATCCGATCGGATCATGAACTCTAATGTGTGTGACCTCATAGGTCCGAACCGAAGCTGATAGCACAGAATAAATTTTTGTACCAATCGAAGTGACCATCTAGCAATGATACCCGACGATCGGATAGGTCGAATGTGTAGAACAACATCCTTAAACCCATGCGGATATAGTTTCCATATAATTCATCCCCTTGATCAAAATGATCATAGAATACCTCAGAGTTCAACTGTCAACTCTGATCAGGTTGTCCACATTATATTTCAAAATATCAAATCCATCTGATGGATTATCTTGATCAAAGTTTTGCTAAATTGAAATATAGTGACTCATTCTTCTCCAACTCTTAGAGTGGTCATGCCATTCGATCACACTCTGACTTCGCAAGTACTTGACTATGTCTAGAAGCCTTCTGTCATTGAATTAGAAATTCAGTTAGTCCAGTACCAAAGCACAGTGAGTTGCTTGCAAGTCACTGAGGCGATCTCAGGTCTAAGGGACACTTATACCTATATCCTATCAAAGATATTCTCGACAGTAGAATGCTCTGGAGTTGATCACATTCAATAACGATGTACCCTTACATCTCATCTGTATGCCATACCAGTGTCTCCACACTCCTTGGTTAAGAGAACAACCAACCCATATGGCCTACAGCAATCTATGCTCGATAGAAGCTGTCGTCCTTATTAACAGCCTATCATTTGGTCGTGAACAGTTTTAATGACTAATCGATAAATTCTCTCTTTATCGAATCTAAATAGTCCTAAGGACTTCATTATAACAACGGAGTTCATTAGAAAATGAAAGCTTATGATGAAAATATCAAATATATTTTATTTATTAACAAATTAATTACAATACTTGGTTGCTCAACCGTCAACAACTTGACGATTGGCTTTTGGGACATATTTCCCAACAATAATTCCTTACTTGTTCCTTTGCTATAACTTGTGGGAAGTTTATTAAAGATCAATACAGAATGTTCTTTGCTATAACTTGTGCAGCTAATTCGATAGTTCAATAGCAAGAAATAGTTTGTTGCCTCGGTTCTTTGGATGCTCTGGTACATATGAAATGAAAAAAGTTTTAAGCATACTAGTTCTAACCCATAGTAGGTTTGTCATAGAGTACTGAAGTATTCTAAGAGTTTTACCTTAACCCCATCTGGGCATTATGGTAGTCCTCTCCCTTCTACTTCACATACTCCTTTGATCTCTTGGCTGCCACCTCCCATAGGGGTACTTAAGGTAAATTTTGATGGTTCTATCACATCTTCTATTACGGCAATCACTTTTGTCATTAGGGATCATGATGCTGCAGTTTCTTATGACTAGTGGTAAATAGCTTTGTTATAGCCCAAAATCAGCCCAACCAAGCCCAGCCCAGCCAGCAGATCAAAGCCCAAAAAAAAAAAAAAAAAAAACAGAGGAATTCAAAATCGGGAAGAAGACTCCCGATAGGAGTCTCCTTCTCCGGCTAAATCCGAGCAAAAATCGAACTCCTAAGACCCCTCGGAGTCCTAGGAATTCCTATAAGAAGACCCCCTCTCTTTGGAATCAATCCATCGGCCTCTTCTCCCTCTCTTTCTCTCCGATTTTTTCGAAGAAGAGCCGCGGGCACAGTTGGGTTCTCGCCGTGTTTTCTCTCCGACGAGGTCCCAAGAGGCCGAGGTAAGTTCTTCTCTTTTTCCTCCCTTCCTTCCTCTTTCCCTCGTGCGTTTGTGCGCCGTGGCCGGCGACGAGCGTCGCCGATTTTTGGTCGGAAAAAGACTCTGTTTTTGGGGCCCCTTTTTCATGAATTTCCGGCGCCGACGATCAAAATTGACCGCCGGCTATGTTTCCTCCGTGACCGGAGGAGAGGCCCCGTCGGCCGCCGGCCTCCGCCGTGGCAGCCGCGGCCCAAACGGTCGATCAAGGCCGGAGGACCCCGTCCTCTGTTCTGGCGTGGGAAGAAGAAGAAGAAAAAAAAAAAAGAAGAAAAGGAAAAGAAGAAAAGAAGAAAAGAAGAAAAAAAAAAAAAGGGGGGGGGCTGAGAGAGAAACTCTCTTTGCTCTCTCTCTCTCTCTCTCTCTAGATCATAGGATTTATGGAATTAATTTATTAAAAAAAAATTAGCAATAAAAATAAAAATAAAATTAGGGTGTCCATGGGTTAATTCGAAAATCGGGATGCTGTCGATGAATTGATCCTAGTGGAGATATTAGATTTTAATAATTTAGTTATTTTTAATTCGATAAAATTTTGATTTAAAATATAATATTTGACATATCAGGTTCAGAGAAGGATTTTCGAGATCCCTAGAATTTCTAGTTTGGACTTTCTTTTGAGGTTAGTATTTACTTTTACTGAATTTATCTGATAAATTATGAATTAAATAAATTTATGCATGATTGTAATTAAAATTATTTATTGAAATAATTATTGGAATTATTTATGATGAAAGTTAATTATAGAAAATTATTTATTGAATGATGTTATTTGCTGAGCAATTATTATGATGATATATGATCTCAAAGAATGTTATAATTGATTTGACTCGAATATCAATTAATTTTATTATTCTTGAAAATAATATATGAATTGGAAGATAATATGAAATTGACAACCTGACTGTGTTGAGGACCCCGCCAATGGGGGCATATACGTTGGCAATTGACTGTCCTGAGGATTTACGTCGCCAGTAAGACCAGCGACATGTCGCCAGATAGACCAGTGACAAAACCGCCAGTTAGACCAGCAGTTCCAAAGGACTTGGCTGCCAGATGATTCGCAGCCCACCGCAAGAAGATACGCGATATTATGACCCTGCCACAGGGATAATGTGGTCATAGTCATGGTTGGTAAGAAGAATTTAAGAAATTGATGAATTTAAGAAGAAAAGCATAATTGAAAATTATGATGAATTACCTTTTATATATAATTTACAGTATAAATATGATTTCATGAAATTACATATTGACTTGTTATGCATAGTATTATTTGCCCGATTATTCAGTTAAAGGTATACACTGCTTACTGGGCTATTTAGCTCATGAAAGTTTTATATTTTTCTTACAGATCCAGAAAATTAGCATGATGCGGGATTTCGGTTGGGAGAACATTTAGAGATGGAGTTAACTCATTAATTTAGGATTTTCTCAGAATTGATTCAAGACCTTTAGTTTTATTTTTAGTATTGACTTTGTCAGACTGTTACTTTCTTTTGAACACTTAGTTTTGATTTGTTATTTGAACCAAGGTTTGATTATTGAATGAAGAAAATTTTATTTAACTGTTTGTGAAGATATCATGATGAGATGCCTTGCATGCTTATAAGAAAAGTATTCTATAAGTATGCGGCGGTTGCCATGACCCTCGATTCACAATCTCGGATCGGGGGCGTAACAATTAATATGCTAATTTAGTGGAACAGACCTACAAATATTTTTGAGATTCGAAGTTTTCTGAGAATGACAGGATATTACAGACGATTTGTAGAAGGATTTTCTCGCATAGCTGCACCTTTGACTCATCTTACTCAAAAAGGGGTTAAATTCGAGTGGTCTGAAGATTGTGAACAGAGTTTCCAAGAATTAAAACAACGATTAGTGTCAGCCCCTATCCTTACTATACCAACAGGAGATGAAGGTTTCACAATATATAGTGATGCATCTAAAAAGAGACTCGGATGTGTATTGATGCAACATGGTAAGGTAGTAGCCTATGCCTCAAGACAATTGAAACCATATGAACAAAATTATCCGACACATGATTTGGAATTAGCTGCAGTGATTTTTGCCCTAAAAATTTGGAGACATCACTTATACGGTGCGCGGTGTGAAGTGTTCACAGATCATAAGAGTTTAAAGTACATTTTTACACAGAAAGAATTAAACATGAGACAGAGAAGGTGGTTAGAACTATTAAAAAATTATGATTTAACAATCCATTATCATCCGGGAAAGGCTAATGTTGTTGCTGATGCCCTTAGTAGAAAATCTGTGGGAAATTTGGCGGTTTTAATCACACACCAAAGTCAATTGTTAAAGGATATAAGAAAACTGGAATTAGACATCCGAATATATGACTCAACAGTACGATTAGCCAACATGAGGGTTCAGCTAACACTCATTGAAAGAATTTCAGTTGCCCAGAATGATGATCTACAACTAATAAAAATAAGAAATTCAGTGAAAGCTGGTGTTCAATCTGAATTCAAAATACATGAAGACGGTTCGTTAAGGTTCGAAAATAGAATTTGCGTACCCAATAATTCAGCACTCAAGCATGAAATACTTCAGGAAGCACATCAGACCGGTTATACAGTTCATCCGGGAGGTACCAAGATGTATAGAGACTTAAAAGAAATATACTGGTGGAATAATATGAAGAGAGAGATCGCTCAATTCGTGGCTAAATGTTTGGTGTGTCAACAAGTTAAAGCTGAACATCAGAGACCTGCGGGACTACTTCAACCTCTTGATATTCCAGTTTGGAAGTGGGAACATATCACTATAGATTTTGTAACTGGACTACCAAAGACTCCCAGTAAAAATGATGCAGCCTGGGTGATTGTGGATCGATTGACAAAGTCTGCACACTTTCTTCCAATTAGAGTTGGATTTACCTTGGAAAGACTAGCAAAGTTATATATGAAAGAAATTGTAAGATTACATGGAATTCCAGTGACCATCGTATCGGATCGAGACACCAGATTTGTTTCACAGTTCTGGAAGAGCTTACACAAGGCATTAGGAACAAAATTGAACTTCAGTACAGCCTTTCATCCACAGACTGATGGTCAGTCAGAGAGAACTATTCAGATCTTAGAAGATATGTTGAGAACCTGTATTTTGGATATGAAAAGTTCATGGGATGAGCATCTACCTTTGATTGAGTTCACTTACAATAACAGTTATCAGGCTAGCATTGGTATGGCACCTTACGAAGCTTTATATGGCAGAAGATGTCGATCACCGATTCACTGGGATGATGTCGGTGAGTGAAGAATTTTGGGTCCTGAACTTGTTCAACAAGCAGTCGAGAAGATTCAATTAATTAAAGAACGACTTCGGGCAGCACAAAGCAGACAGAAAAGTTATGCAGACAACAAGAGACAAAAATTAGAATTTCAAGTCGGTGACCATGTGTTTCTCAAAGTATCTCCTTCAAAAGGAATCTCAAGATTTGGCATTCGTGGCAAATTGAATCCCAGATTTGTGGGTCCGTTTGAGATTTTGGAAAGAATTGGTGAGGTGGCTTATCGACTTGCCTTACCCCTTCACTTGCAGGAGTACATAATGTTTTTCATGTTTCTATGTTAAAGAAATATTTACCAGATCCAAGTCACATCGTGGAACTTGAACCAGTACAAGCCAGGAAGGATCTAACATATGAAGAATACCCGATACGGATCGTAGACCGTAAAGAACATATGCTGAGACGTCGCAACATTCCTTATGTCAAGGTACAGTGGAGTCGACATTCAGAAAGAGAAGCTATTTGGGAGCTAGAGGAAGAAATGAAGCAAAAATATCCCCAGCTCTTCGAGACTACAGGTATGAAAAATTTCGAGGACGAAATTTCTTTTTAGGGGTGAAGAATGTTATAGCCCAAAATCAGCCCAACCAAGCCCAGCCCAGCCAGCAGATCAAAGCCCAAAAAAAAAAAAAAAAAAACAGAGGAATTCAAAACCGGGAAGAAGACTCCCGATAGGAGTCTCCTTCTCCGGCTAAATCCGAGCAAAAATCGAACTCCTAAGACCCCTCGGAGTCCTAGGAATTCCTATAAGAAGACCCCCTCTCTTTGGAATCAATCCATCGGCCTCTTCTCCCTCTCTTTCTCTCCGATTTTCCCGAAGAAGAGCCGCGGGCACAGTTGGGTTCTCGCCGTGTTTTCTCTCCGATGAGGTCCCAAGAGGCCGAGGTAAGTTCTTCTCTTTTTCCTCCCTTCCTTCCTCTTTCCCCCGTGCGTTTGTGCGCGGTGGCCGGCGACGAGCGTCGCCGATTTTTGGTCGGGAAAAGACTCTGTTTTTGGGGCCCCTTTTTCGTGAATTTCCGACGCCGGCAATCAAAATTGACTGCCGGCCATGTTTCCTCCATGACCGGAGGAGAGGCCCCGTCGGCCGCCGGCCTCCACCGTGGCAGCCGTGGCCTGAACGGTCGATCAAGGCCGGAGGACCCCGTCCTCTGTTCCGGCGCGAGAAGAAGAAGAAGAAAAAAAAAAAAAAGAAGAAAAGGAAAAGAAGAAAAAGAAGAAAAAGAAGAAGAAAAAAAAAGGGGGGGGCTGAGAGAGAAACTCTCTTTGCTCTCTCTCTCTCTCTAGATCATAGGATTTATGGAATTAATTTATTAAAAAAAAATAGCAATAAAAATAAAAATAAAATTAGGGTGTCCATGGGTTAATTTGAAAATCGGGATGCTGTCGACGAATTGATCCTAGTGGGGATATTAGATTTTAATAATTTAGTTATTTTTAATTCGATAAAATTTTGATTTAAAATATAATATTTGACATATCAGGTTCAGAGAAGGATTTTCGAGATCCCTAGAATTTCTAGTTTGGACTTTCTTTTGAGGTAAGTAGTGTTTACTTTTACTGAATTTATCTGGTAAATTATGAATTAAATAAATTTATGCATGATTGTGATTGAAATTATTTATTGAAATAATTATTGGAATTATTTATGATGAAAGTTAATTATAGAAAATTATTTATTGAATGATGTTATTTGCTGAGCAATTATTATGATGATATATGATCTCAAAGAATGTTATAATTGATTTGACTCGAATATCAATTAATTTTATTATTCTTGAAAATAATATATGAATTGGAAGACAATATGAAATTGACAACCTGACTGTGTTGAGGACCCCGCCAATGGGGGCATATACGTTGGCAATTTACTGTCCTGAGGATTTACGTCGCCAGTAAGACCAGCGACATGTCGCCAGATAGACCAGCGACAAAACTGCCAGTTAGACCAGCGGTTCCAAAGGACTTGACTGCCAGATGATTCGCAGCCCACCGCAAGAAGATACGCGGTATTATGACCCTGCCACAGGGATAATGTGGTCATAGTCATGGTTGGTAAGAAGAATTTAAGAAATTGATGAATTTAAGAAGAAAAGCATAATTGGAAATTATGATGAATTGCCTTTTATATATAATTTACAGTATGAATATGATTTCATGAAATTACATATTGACTTATTATGCATAGTATTATTTGCCTGATTATTCAGTTAAAGGTATACACTGCTTACTGGGCTATTTAGCTCATGAAAGTTTTATGTTTTTCTTACAGATCCAGAAAATTAGCATGATGCAGGATTTCGGTTGGGAGAGCGTTTAGAGATGGAGTTAACTCATTAATTTAGGATTTTCTCAGAATTGATTCAAGACCTTTAGTTTTGTTTTTAGTATTGACTTTGTCAGACAGTTACTTTCTTTTGAACACTTAGTTTTGATTTGTTATTTGAACCAAGGTTTGATTATTGAATGAAGAAAATTTTATTTAACTGTTTGTGAAGATATCATGATGAGATGCCTTGCATGCTTATGGGAAAAGTATTCTATAAGTATGCGGCGGTTGCCATGATCCTCGACTCACAATCTCGGGTCGGGGGCGTGACAAGCTTCTAAATGATAGGATGCCTTTTTTTGAGCTAGTTGTAGCTTAGTTAGGTCTTCGAGCTACTATTTTGGACCTCTATGCTACTCATGTTATTTTAAAAGGTGATTTTGCAATAGTTAAACTTGGCTTCAGTCCTCAAATTCATTTAACCGCCTCTGTAATCCATTGCTGTAGGATATCGTTCGATAGAGCTCTTCGCTCCCATACTTTACTGTTTTCTATATACATCAAGAGGCGAATCAAGTTGCTGATTACGAAGCTAATAGGGCATAAATGTTGATTTTATTTGGGATACTTATGAGGATATTGATTTCTCTTGCAAATATGTTCTTGATGTAGATGAGCAGTATTGTTTTCCATAGAAACTAATATATTCTTGCATGATACTTCAAAATGCGTAGTTCTTCGTTGGTGACTGTGATTTCTTCAAACTGCATTTCTCTTATGATAATATGTCTTATGTTATTCAGTTGGTTATAGGGAGATGAGGTGGAACAATCATTATACAATATATGACAATGTCACTATGCAGACGACAGTAGTGTTATATGTGTCTGATGAAGGATCCACTTCTATACTCAATGGAGGTTCAAATTTATGTGGATAGAATTAACATGGATAGTTCTTTTTGTTTAACACTTTCTTTGCTATCTATTTCTCCTCTTCACAGTTCCTATTGCTTTTACTATCTCTTTGCTTCTTTTCTCTTTATCTTTCCTTCTATCCCTCACTTATGCTCCCTTCTTGCTCCTGTTCTCTTTCTTTGCTCACCCATTGGCCATCTATATGGTTGCTTCAGACTGTTGTACTTCTAACACTATTAGTGCCTTTTCTTCCATCTAGATTATTACATAGGATGCATATTATTATGTTCCATATCGGATGTTACCTCTTCTTGACAGACTTGCTATTTGGAGCTCTGAGATCTTCAATACTTTCACATTCAGAATTTTCAAGCACACCTGTATGAGATTTGTGCTGTTTCTCCCAGTAGATATATTGTTTTTTTAGTTCCTATCACTCTACTGGATTATCATTCTATTTGTAACTGTGGATACTTGCTTCTCTTCATTCCTTATGATATTGTGTGGCCCTTATGGGATGTTGCTCACTATTTCTTCTGCCTTTTCTTCCCCAATGTGCGCTGGAGGATTATGGTTGTATTCTCATTGATGGCTTGTTCTGCTCCACTTATGTATGGGATGCACATATGAGAGGATTTTGCAGTTTGATGGCTTCAGTTTCAAATACTTCTTAAACTCATATCTAGATTTCTATGTATGTTCTACTGGCCCAACTTATTTCTCTACCCAAATACTATTTGTTCAGCAAGAGAAGACATAGAGACTATTGCACAGATGTTCCATCGTCGCATTTACCGTTCTCACTTGCAACTTGTCAGCCAATATTTCTGCCTCATGGTTATATTCCGTTTATGTATTATCAATGGTTGGCTTTATTTCTTCATGCTCCCTATTATATAAATATGTATGGCTTATGGGTGGTCTTCAGTTTTTTACTTTTCCACACTTAGGAAGGTCTCAACCAGGCACATTTCTTCACTTCTCTACTCTCCTTGGTCTTTTTTGTTCAGTGGTATAGTTATTTGCTGTTTTAGTTATCCTTTGTATATTCCTGGGTTCACTGTTACCCTGCATAGGCCATTTTGCTATTTATTTGTCTTGTATACACTTATAGTTTCACATTGATAATGTCATTATACACCTTTTATCAAAAAAGAAAGACTACCTACTGACCCAACCAGATGAAATTAAAGAGATCCATAACCCATAAAAAAACATGCACAGAAGAGGCAAAATTTTAGGTGTTAAAATTGGTTTTCATGAACCCCCTGATCTTGGTGGTGGTTCTTTATATTTTGAGGCTGAATGTCTGATCCTAATAGAGTCTTGTTGACTGTTAGGCTCTAGGATGTGTGATGGTAGCCTGGTTGTCTATGTCCATAAGGCTTTTGGATATACGATTGGATGGTCAGTGGAAATGATTGCATAGTTGCTTCCATCAATGTTACTAAAATTTACATATTGGTTTCTTCTTTTAATCCGGGCAGAATTGATCTTTTCCTCTTGCCGCTGTCCAAAAAGATAGAACTTTCAAGATCTTTGATACATCTGAAATATTCCATCCACCATGGTGTTGGCGATCTGATAGCAGCCCTACACGTCCCTGTTGAGGAGTGCCGACACAGTCATCAAGCGGCTATGTGACCAATGACCGGCTCCTCCTCCACTCCGCTCCTTTACTCCTTGAGATCCATAGTCTCAACAAATTTCAGGATATGCAAGTCGTTATCCCCTAACAACTCAAGCGCACTTCCACAGCCTTCGAGGAGAGAAATGGCATGCGTATGTGTCCTCGCAGGCGACAGGTATTTACCCTCATCTATAAAATCCACACTCCTTGAGACCCTTCAAGTAAGTGGAGATTTATTTCGTATGCCCTCTCTTGGAGATCGATTCCACATAAACTGAATCCATCTCTTCTATAGAACTTTGAGCAAACTCCGACTTTCCTAGAACAACTTCCTACTCAAATCCATTGCCGATTTCACTATCATCAGAATTTTTTGAAAAAAATCATGAAATAGGAGCGATCGCCCCTGTATCACTTTCGCAGCATCATCGGACACAATTGCGCCATCCGACGGTCATGATAGCCAGTCAGAGGCTCTCTAACGACCTCTCCACTGCCTTTCTCTCTCTCCTTTTCTTTTCTTCTCTCCGCTCTCCATCTCTTTTTTAATCGGGATTTGACAGAGGAAGTGAAAGCTTTGACAGCTCTCCGAACACGCTCGTGATCTACCTATGGCCACCACCAGCATCTCCTCCAGCCACTCTCTCCTTCTCCTCCTCAATCCCCCTCTCTCTCCCTCTCCCTCTCCTCTTTCTCTCTTTTCCTCCTTCCTAGTTCCCTTCTTCTCTCCTATGTTGGTTCGTGTCGGTTCGATCCAATACAGACTTATACCAACTCATACTATGGATCGATCGATACGGATCCCGATTACAGATTCACGGATCTTGCTTGCATTAGCTCATTTTGGATCACCTTCGATTTTTGAACCAATTCTCGACCCGAATGCAGTGACCTAAAGAAAGGTGCACTAGTACCTCGTAGTCATGGCAAATACGCTTTATCATACCAATATACAAAGAGAATTTTTATGAATATAAGGGAGGCAAAAGCCACCTCACAATATACAAAGAGAGTAGCATGGAGGTTTTTTCAACGTCACAAAAGAAAACCTAAATTGGCTCCCTCGTTCCTTTTGCTTCTTGTCTTTCATTATAATTGCTTTGCCTTTGGACATGACAATTAGCAATGATAGGCTGTAACTACTAGGTGCAATTTTGCTTATTTTGTTGAGAACATGGTAGAAGGAAGTACTAACTAGGCCTGCTCGTACCCTTGTGCAATTTATAATGATTAAAAGTTTTATTTTCACATAAACATGCAGAATCGTTCTGGAGAAATTGAAATAATATACCTGGAGTCCGAGTCCACTACTTCTGGATTGAACGAGGGAGCGCTGGTTACGCAGTAATGACAGTCCATGTATCAAATTTAGCCCATTAAGCATGATGGGATAGGGCCTGTTCAACATATCTGCTAGGTGATTCATGGGCAATTTTAATTACTCAAAGTGGCCCGGTCCAATTCAACCGCCAACCAGAGAGAATTCAAACTTGCATAACCAAGCACTAGATTAGATAACCAGGAGGAAAGAGAACAAAAGGACAAAGATAAAAAGATGCAGTTAAACTGTCAATATATGTACATACACACACACACCATCCATATTAAATTTTTTAATTGTAGGGAGAATTATGTGAAACTCTTCCAAATAAAGTAGTAAATCTAAAGAGTTCACATGTGAAACTCTTCCAAATAAAGTAGTAAATATAAAAAGTTCACCAATACTTGGTTGCTCCATCTATTTATAGCCAGGCAACTTAATCTTCAACCACCTTCAACTCCCATGAATGACACTAATCCTCCATTACCACCTGGCATGAGAAACTTGGACAAGATGAGCTTTACCTGTACACCACACTTCCTTTCATCCTTTCTTCTCTTTAGATTTGGTCAAGACATTCTCATCATTTTCAAAGTCTCATCTAGAACTATCACAAGATTCATGGAAGGCCAAGATGGCACTGCCGCTTCTTCCCAATTTAATTGTGAATTTGAGAGGATCAAAACTCATGTAACTTTTACATCCAAAAACAAAAAAAACTCATGTAACTTTGTACTAGATTAGATGGACAATCGGAAAGAAAATAGAAGGGTAGAGACGATCAAAGGGAAAATGCAGACAGAGTAACAATAAAAGGTACTGGAGTTAATCCATTAACATTTGCAGTTGTTCCTATCAGTTCATGTTAATATTATTGAATTAAAGGGAAGACAAGAAGTCTTTCAAATAAAATAGTATTATCCGTTAACATAAGTTAAAAGACCTAAGTAGGTTCTTTTTTTTCTTCTACCTATGAAATTCAGGCTGCCCACTTAAAAGGCAGTCTCGAGTATTATGAATATAAACCTAGCCCATAATCTAATACTTTTGGTTGTCGTATTGGCCTAACTCATGAATCCCATAGAATTTTAGATCCAATCATCCAAACAGACCCTTAGGATCTCATGAAAGCAAATCGAGCAACGATTGCTTGAACCAAAGTTTTGCTTAGCAAGAAAAAGTTGTAGAGCCAATGTATGGACTTCTCAAGACCAAAGCCAAGCTTGCTAGGTTAATCTACGACCTAGTTTCCCTCTCTAAAGATATGGGAGACATGGAGGACTTGCAATTTTATCACAATTTGTCCATATTTGGAGATAAGGATGGTCGAGATCTTTATTTCATTTAAGTCAGCTAATCATGGTAGAAGAATCACCTTCAATCCATAATTTGGAGATACGGAGGACTTGCAATTTGGATCGCAATTTGTCCATACTGGAGATAAGGTGGTCGCGATCTTTATTTCATTTAAGTCAACTAATCATGGTAGAAGAATCACCTTCAATCCATAAAATCTACGAAATTAGAATTTGGCAATGCTGATTTAATACCAAATCCAAGTAGCAAACAAGTCAATGACAAGAACTAGGTCCATAAGTATGAGGTATTGCACCAGCAAGAGGTGACCTTCATGATCCCAAATCACAGAACCAACATTAGACTTTCTTCCACCTTGTAGGGCTCTATCAAAATTCAATTTAAGGGTGCCTGGTTGTGGGGGAGGTCAATGCTATGAGACGAGAATTAGGATAGTTATCTTGAAAATACTATTTATGATAGTTAAATATATTAATAACTCACATATTTTCTTACATTATGTATATTTACTTATATATTTTTTAAAAATAGATGATTTTATTATTATTATTATTATTATTATTATTATTATTATTATTATTATTATTATTATTATTTCATGTTGTTCCCTTATGTTCTTTTTTTATAACTTTAAAATTTTTTATAATTATTTTTTTAAAAAATTATGTTGACACAAGTTATATTGGAGCAGCCTGTATTTGAACTGTTGACTTGTGTGTGAAATAGGTTTGCTTGCATTAATGAGCTTTGAACATGATATCAAATCAAGATCTAGTGAAGGAGAGTACTGATACGTGCAAATCTATCACTATGGCAAGTGCACCAATCGATCAAATAGTAAAAGTGTGTGAGTAGAGTATCATCCCATGAGGATTAGAAAATAAGTACTGAAAGTACTTTCCTAAATTTTATTTAAAAAACTGATTTATAAAGAGAACAAAGAAAATTAAAAAATAATTAAAAATTACAAGAGAACAAAAAGGATGTGATTGTTAGGGTTGAAATCAAGAACAGATAAATACTAAGACAATCGGTTCACCAACTCAATCAATACAATATTCAAGGAATCATGCAAATTGGATCAATTTTTGTTTTATGTGATGGTGGAGTTTTCTAAGATATTCACTATCTTTTGGTCCAAGCATAGCAAAACTATCACTACTTATTAACTACCCTTTAGTCCAGGTGTAATTTAAATAAGCAATGATACATTAATTTCTATGAAATCCTCTAATTAAAACATGCTGCATCCAAAGCATATTAAAATTACCACATGCATAGGAACCCTAATCCGATTCAAACACAAAATATATAAATCAAGAAGTATTAACATAGAAGTATATGATCCGTATCATCATGCCCATCAGATCAATTAGAAGATGGCCCATAATCTAAAAGCATTAAAAATAGATTTGCATACTCCTCGTGAACAAAAATTAAATCTACAATCTAATCATACTAAATATTATATCAAAAGAGTGGCTACATCTTAGCCTTAGCAAAAGAAATTTAGTTCATGATGAAAAAATAGAAAATAAAACAAAGATCATTGCAAATTAAAGATAATATGGTTGTTTGTTGCTGAATTTGCTTCAATCCTCGCTTTTGGCATGAAGATGATTAGTAGAAGACGGCTGGCTGTGAAAAGAAGGAGAAAAGAGAAGAAAAGATAAGAGAAAAAGAGCTTTTTTTCTTTGTTTTGGTCAGTGTTACTTCTGTTTTTTTTTTTCAGGCCATCTCAAATTGTGTTCTTTTAAAGATGGCAAAAGTTCCCAAGTCCTCGTAGGCCATGGAGTCTAAAAATACCTCAAATTAGTGTTCCAAACTGTGTATCAGTCGAAATAAATGTTTGATTGTCGGATTGCATTTAAACACCTTAAATTTCACTTAAAACAAGCCTTATCTCAGTTGGATCAAATATCAGCTGTCGGATTAAGTCATCAGATGGTTTGGATCGTCGAATCGTGCAAAACCGATCATCTCTATTTAGTTCTCAGCGATAGTAAACACCGACCGTCGGATCGCATCTCAGAGTAAAGTGCAGCCATTGGATCACACCAAGAAGTAGGCCATCACTGCTAGATATGGGAAAGCCCGATCTTAGCCATTCAATCCCATACATCACGCCCTTCAGCCATCTGATGGTGCAAAATGAGCTTCCACCTCCTGTGCATCGTGTAAAGACCAGCAAAACTATTTGATGGACCGCGACAAAGGATATGTGGACCGGCCAATCGGTCCATCGTGCGTCGAAGGTTTTAAAATGGGTTTGTTAAATGATTTTTGCTTGATTTTGGTTTCGATTTTTGCATGAGTTTCTCTTCTTTTTGTTTCTTTTCTGGAATGCAAAATACAACTATATTAAACCATATTAGAGTGTAATTTTCAGCAAAATAAATCAAAACTTAGTAAATAAGGATAAAAAAATATAATAAAAATATGAGCTTATCAAATATCCCCAAACTAAGCTTTGATTGTCCTCGAGCAAAAAGAATGATAAATCAATAGATAAGCTCATATTTATGCATCCTAATCTCAATCTGATATTCACTTCCATACTTTAAAGATAGTACATAGACATGATTCAAGAGAATATGTAGAACTTAACTAAGAATTTTCACAATTCAAGTGTTAATAATATCTAATCATAAAATCTGCAATGTGTATGTGAATATCAATCTCAAGTTCCTTTCATATATTCAGTTATAATCATGCAAACTCATGAATAATGAATATGAACACTTCATATATTTGCTCTTCTCATAGCTCTTCACTAATATAGATATTTTTATTAACTTAGATCAAAAGGTCTTTATTAGGTTGTAATGGGGCTATGGTATTGACTATCAAAGAAGAGATAAAGAAAAATCAAAAGCAAGAGAGCTAACAAAATTGATAAGAATCAAAAATATGTAGCATTCTCCTTCTTCTTTTTTTTCCTTCTTCTTCTTCTTCTTCTTTCAATCACTCATTCTTTTATCTCTTGTTACTTTGCTTACCACAACCCCCAAACTAATTCTTTTTGATGTAATTGGATTGTGGCAAATTGCTATTGAACTTTTTTTTTTTAATCTGCTCCACTATAATGATGCATCATAACCACACCTCCATTCATATATCATTCTTCAAAAAACTTATAATCATACATTGTAGCTCTCTTGAAAGATAATTTATTAGTTTTTCAGGCCAAAAGATAAGTTAATGAGACTAAAGAAATAAAAGCGAATGGTGGTCTTTCCTATGCTCTTCGCACAGGCCCATTCTTTTCATTTAAGCTCAAAGGAGGTAAGTAATGACAATATAATAAGATAGAATTTTTGGCTCAAGCGTATCAAAGAATGTCTAAATCATTTCTACATTAACAGATTATCTAAGATTTCACCTCGAGTATAATAAAATAAGTTCTAGAGTATCCTATCATAATCATAGAGTTCATATAATCGATCGCCAAATAACAGTCAATTCACAAGATTATGGTTATATATGCTCAAAGAATCCATCATTCATGAACTAGATAAAATTAACAAAAAATCATGCAATTTCTAGAGTATCCTATCATAATCATAGAGTTCATATAATCAGTCACCAAATAACAGTCAATTTACAAGATTATGGTTATATATGCTCAAAGAATCCATCATTCATGAACTAGATAAAATTGACAAAAAATCATGCAATTTCTCAAGTATGGATTCTTGACATTCTTTTTAATCAAAATCTATGATAATCATATTCACATATCAGTGATGTTCAAATTGAGAAAAGAAACATAAATATGAGACTTAAAACATCAATTCATCTCTTTTTGCTCTAGGATTTCCATGTTATTTTGAGTTTTTTTTTTAATCATGCCAATTTGAAGTTTAGAATAATTCTCTACCTCCAAACTAAAAGTAACATTATCCTTAATGTTTAAAAATAGATAACGAGCAAGGAGACAATAAAAATTTTCTATTTGTGGGTATGTGCCCAACTGATGTGATGTAATCCTTATACCCCAAACTAGCATGAGCTTTATCTTCTCTATAAAAATGAAAATATATCAAAGCAGTAAAAGAGCAACAAGATACTACTAATAAAAAAAAAAGTTCAAACTAAAAGAGTAAACGAAAAGAAACAATCTAATCGAGTAGTTCTGATTTATAGTCATCAGTTTGACTCTCATGAGGCTTTAAGCTGGATCTTGCAACCAGAGGATTATCTTCTTTTCTTCAAAATTTTTATCTATGTAATGTTTCAACCTATGGCCATTAACCTTGAAGGTACCTTTTAATTCATGAGAGATCTTCACTACTCCATACAAGCAACTTTAGTAACAGTATAGGGACTTGTCCATCTTGATTTCAATTTTTCTGGAAACAAATATAGCCATGAACTGTATAGAAGAACTTGCTGTCCCATATGGAATTCTCTCATTACAATATTTTTATCATACCACTTCTTAGTACATTTTTTGTACATCGGACATTCTCATAGGCATCATGATGAAACTCATCCATCTCATTAAGCTGCATCAACCTATTCTTTCATGCATCTTACATATCAAAATTAAGTATTTTCATTGCCCAATATACTTTATGTTTTAGCTCAATAGAGAGGTGACATGCCTTACCAAAGACTAGCCTATATGAGAACATACCAATGGATGTTTTATATGCAGTCCTATATGCCCACAATGCATCATCTAATTTTAATGATCAATCTTTCCTAGATGCACTTACAGTCTTTTCTAATGTTCTCTTTAATTTTCTTTGGGACACCTCTACTTGATCGCTTGTTTATGGGTGATATAAGGTAGCTACCTTGTGAGTGACACCATATTTACTTAAAAAATTTTCAAATTACTTATTACAAAAGTATGTGCCCCCATACTAATGATTACCCTAGGAGTGTCAAAATGTATAAAGATATACTTTTTAAAAAATTTGACAACTATCCTAGCATCATTAGTTAGAATAGCTACTCCTTTTACCTATTTTGAAATATAATCTACAGCCACAAGTATATATTGATTTGAAAAAGAACTAGAAAAAGATCCCATGAAGTCAATACCCCAAACATCAAAAATTTCATATACAAGAATATTGTTTAAAGGCATTTCATGTCTCTTAGAGAGATTTTCAGTTCTTTAACAGTGATCACACGAAGAAACATAAGAATGAGCATCTTTGAATAAAGAGGACCAATAAAAACCTGATTGAAGAATCTTATAGGCTATCCTAGTTGGGCCAAAATATCCTCCTACCTCACGGTCATGGCAATGGTGCAGAATTTTCTTCATCTCTTCTTCCGGGATACACCTCCTAATGACCTGATCTACGCAACACTTGTACAAGAAAGGTTCATCCCAAAAATAATGTTTGATAATAGATAAAAATCTCTTCTTTTATTGAAAAGAAAGATTAAATAAAAAAATTTATCAATCAGGTAGTTAACAATATCAGCACACCATAGAATTTTTCTACTTGCAACAATATAGAGGCGCTCATCTGAGAATTCCTCCCTGATAGGACAAGTATCCAACTCCTCTTTCATGACATTCTTCAATCTTGAAAGGTGGTCAACCACTGCATTCTCGATACTTTTTTTATCTTTGATTTTCAAATCATATCTTATAGCAAGAGAATCCACCTGATCAATCTGGATTTTGCATCTTTCTTGGCAAGGAGGTATATACTTCAGAGCTGCATAGTCAGTGTATACAATAATTTTAAATAAAATAAGATAAGAGTGAAATTTATCTAAAGCAAATACTACTACAAGGGGCTCCTTCTCTGTGGTTGTATATTTCTTTTGAGCCTCTGTCAGGGTACGACTGGCATAGTAAATAGTCTGAAAATCTTATCCTTCCTCTGACAAGTATTACTCTTATAGCTGTATCTCTAGCATCACACATCAACTCAAATGGTAGGGACCAATCTGGTACTGCTACATAGGTGCCGTGACTAGCTTCTTCTTGAGGGTGTTATATGCCTGCAAACACTCATCAAAAAAAAAAAATATATCTTTACACAATAAATTAGATAGAGGTCTAGAAATTAGAGAAAATCTTTCATAAATTGATGGTAGAATCCAGCATGCCCCAAGAAGCTCCTAACAACTCTCATTGAAGTCGGTGGAGGTAACTTTTCAATCACTTTAATCTTAGCTCTATCCACTTCAATCTCCTTATGGGAGATCTTGTGGCTGAGCACTATGCCTTCCTGCACCATTAAATGATACTTCTCTCAATTAAAGACAAGATTAGTATCCTCATATCTTTGTAAAATAAGAGACAAGTTATATAGGTATTTATCAAATATAGACCTAAAAATAAAAAAAATTATCTATAAAGATCTCAAGAAAATCCTCAATCATATCATGAAAAATAGCCATCATGCATCTCTGAAAAGTAACTGGTGTATTACATAAACTAAATGATATTCTTCTAAAAGCAAATGTACCATAAGGACATGCAAAAGTAGTTTTCTCTGGATCCTCAAATGCTATGAAAATTTGATTATAACAAGAATAACCATTTAGAAAATAATAAAAATCATGTCCAGCTAATCTCTCTAACATCTTATCTATGAATGGGAGAGGGTAGTGATCTTTCCTAGTTGCATCATTTAATTTTCTATAATTCATGCATACTCTCCACCCAGTCACAGTCCTAGTAAAAATCAATTCATTATTATCATTCTGAACTACAGTGATCCTACCCTTCTTAGGAACTACTTGAACAGGACTCATCCAAGAACTATCAGAGATAGGATAGATAATACCTACATCTAGTCGCTTGATTGCCTTCTTTAGACCACTTCTTGCATATTTGGGTCAGTCTCCTTTTGGCTAGACTGTAGGCTCATAGTTGTCCTCCATGAGAATTTGTGTATGTAAATTAAGGGGCTAATTCCTCTAATATCTGCTATGGTCCATACAAATGCCCTCTTGTATTTCTTCAATACTCTCAACATCTTCTCTTCTATCAAACCTGTCAAAGAAGAAGAAATAATAACAAGTAGTGTGAAGAATCTTCTAAAAAAATATATTTTAAATGAGAAGGAAGAGGTTTAAGTTTAAGTGTAGGTGGTTCTTCAATTGATGACTTTAGGAGAGGAGTAGATGATCTTTCTAACTCTTCAAAATGTAATCTGTATGCTCATAGAATGTATAATCTAGCCTCCAATAATTGTATGCACTCTATTTGCCTTCTATCTTCAGCTGAACCCTCTTTTGATTGGACAATGCAGGCCTCAATAGGATCCTCAAGCCTGTTTTCTACAAAATACTCATAAACTAATTGATCAATATCATCAATTCAAAAATAAGTTTGATTATCATTTGGATGTTTAATAATCTTAAAAATATTAAAGGTAACTTGCTCATCTTGGACTTCAAGAATCAATTTTTCTTGTTGAACATTAATTAAAGCTCCTCCAGTAGCTAAAAAAGGTCTCTCTGAGATAAGGGGTACCTCAATATCTTCTTCCATATCAAGAACAATGAAATCAACAAAAAAAATAAACTTGTTTCCTTTACCAGGACATCCTCCACTATATCTCTTTGATACTTAATAGATCTGTCAGCTAGCTGAAGAGTGATAGTGGTTGGTTGTGGTTCTCTTAATCTCAGCTTTCTAAAAATAGAAAAAGACATGAGATGAATACCTGCTCCTAGATCACATAAAACCTTATCAAAACTACAATCACCAATAATGCAAGAGATAGTGAAACTCCTGGATCCTTTAATTTCTATGGTAATTTGTTTTAAAGTATTGCTGAGCATTCTTCATTCAAATTCACTGTCTCATGCTCCTTCAGTTTCTTTTTGTTGGCAAGAATTTCTTTAAGAAACTTGGCATATCTAGGCATTTGAGTAATAGCATCCACAAAAGAATATTAATATGTAAGTTCTTTAAAATATTAAAAAAGTTAGAGAACTGTTTATCTGGATGCTGTATCTGTCTCTCAGAGAATAGTAGTGGCGACTCATAGGCTTCATATTTGGATCAGCAAATTTTATACCTGGAGACCACCCATCTGCTGGCTATTTAGGAGATCGGACTTGACTTGCTGATTTTTGCTGTTGATTGGCTTCTTGTTTGTTGTTTCCTCTTCAGTCTCTTTCTTCTGATGTGGCTCCTCCAGTTCTTTACCACTTTTCAATGTGATTGCATTGAGTTGCTCTCTTGGATTGATCTCGATGATACTAGGCAAGGATCCTTATGGTATCTCGGAGATCATCTTGGCCATTTGACCTACTTGCATCTTTAAGTTCTGAATGGCTGCTGCTTGATCCTGCCTGAGCTTGGTCTTCAAATTTCGAATGGTGGCTTCTTGGTTCTGCATGAGCTTGATTTTCAAGTTTCGCATAACTGCTTCTTGGCTCTGCATGAATTTGATCATCAGCTCCTCCATGTCAGGCTTCTTCTTAGGTGCTTGAAATCCCAAGAGTGGTTGCTATGCTGTATTTTTATTGCTCCACAAGAAGTTTAGATGCTGCCTTCACCCTTGATTGTAGGTATTGGAGTAAAGATTATTCTGCTGTGGTCTGAAAAAAGTATCAAAATAGTTAGTTGTATCTGAGATTTTAGCAAAAGAATTACCTGAAGAATTACCTGTCTGGTAGTCACTTATATCGTGTCCTCCTCCACACAGCTCATAAGTAATGCTTTACACATGCGTAACTGCTCCCTTCATGTTGTTGAATTCAGCTTGAAGAGCTGCAATCTCAATCGATAAGGCTGGGATGCTATCTACTCTATGCACAGCTGTTGATTTTCTTGACATCATCCGATCTGTTTACCACTAATAACTATTTGACGCCATCTCATCAATCAGATCAAAGATTTTCTCTTCGATTTTTTGATTAATGGTACCTTCTGTAGCTGCATCAATCATAGAATGATTAGTAGGAGATAAACCATTATAAAAAATTTATACCAAAAGCCAAATAGATAATTGATGATGTGGACATCTTCTTAGCAGCTCTTTAAAATGCTCCCAAACCTAATATAGTGACTCCATCTCTATCTGCATAAAAGAAGTGATATCGTTACGTATCTTTGCAGTCTTGAAAGGTGAAAAGTATTTAGCTAAAAATTTTTGTGCTAGAGCATTCCATGTGGTGATAGAACCTACAGAAAGAGAATGAAGCCAACTTTTAGCCTTATCACATAAAGAAAAAAGAAATAATCTGAATCTAATAGCATCATCCGACATCTCATTAATTTTAAAAGTATCACAGGGTTCAAAAAATTTTAAAATATGGGCATTCGGATCATCCTGAACATGTTCACTAAATTAGACAGTCATCTGAATCATCTGGATCATTATCAATTTTATCTCGAAGTTGTTTGCTCGCACGGACGGTCTTCTAATGCTCGAAACTACGTCGACTATCGATGGTGTGATATAATCATTTAACGAACGATGTACTGCTTGGATAGCCTCTTGCCATTCCTCGGCCACCATATCTAATTCCAAATCTTCAATTGCCATGTTTCTTTCTTGAATGTAATTTAGTCTTTGAATTGTCCTCTGTATTTCGGGATCAAATGGCATCAAGTCACTATGTCTAGTACGTGTCATGCACTGAACACATACCTGCAAATAAAACAAAAACAAAAATTAAACTTAAAAAAATAAAATTTTAAAATAAAATAAAGATTGCAATTTCAATATTATTTTAGACACAATCTCCAATAACAGTGCTAAAAACTTGATGCATGCAAATCTATCGCTATCGTAAATGCACCAGTCGATCAAATAGTAAAAATGTGTGAATAGAGTATCGTCCCACGAGGATTGAAAAATAAGTATTGAAAAGTACTTTTCTAAACTTTATTTAGAAAATCGATTTATAAAGAGAATAAAGAAAATAAAAAAATAATTAAATAATTGAAAGAAAATAAAAAGGATGTGATTGTTAGGGTTAAAATCAAGAGCAAATAAATACTAAGACAATCGGTTCACCAACTCAATCAATACAATATTCAAGTAATCATGCAAACTAGATCAATTTTTGTTTCATATGATGGTAGAGTTTCCTATGATATTCACTACCCTTTGGTTTAGGTATAGCAAAACTATCACTACTTATTTACTACCCTATAGTCCAAGCATAATTTAAATAAACAATGATGCATTAATTTTTATGAAACCCTCTAATTAAAACACGCTGCGTCCAAAGCATACTAAAATTACCGCATGCATAGGAATCTTAATCCAATTCAAACACAAAGTATACAAATCAAGAAGTATTGACATAGAAGTACATGGTTCGTATCATTTATGCCCATCAGATCAATTAGAAGATGATCAATAATCTAAAAGTATTAAAAATAGATTTGCATACTCCTCATGAATAAAAATTAAATATAGAATCCAATCATACAAAATATTGTATTAAAAAATTGGCTACACCTTAGCCTTAGCAAAAAAAATTTAGTTCATAATGAAAAAAATAAAAAATAAAATAGAGATCATTTCGAACTAAAGATAATATGATTGCTTGTTACTAAATCTGCTTCAATCTTTGCTTTTGGCATGAAGATGATTGGTAAAAGATAGCTGGTTGTGAAAAGAAGGAGAAAAGAGAAGAGAAGAGAAAAAAAAAGCTTTTTTTTCCTTGTTTTTGGTCTCTGTCACTTCTATTTTTTTTTTCAAGCCATCTCAGATCGTGTCCTTTTAAAGATGGCCAACGTTTCCAAATCCTCGTAGGCCACAGAGTCTAAAAATACCTCAAATTGGTGTCCCAAACCATATATCAGTCGAAATAAATTTTTGGCCATCAGATTGCATTTAAACGCCTTTGATTTCACTTGAAACAAGCCCTATCTCAGTCGGATCAAATATTAGCCATCAGATTAAGTCACCAGATGGTTCTAGACCGTCAGATTGTGCAAAATGGATCTTCTCTATTTAGTTCTCAACGGCAGCAAACACCGACTGTCGAATCGCATCCCAGAGTGAAGTGCAGCCGTTGAATCATGCAAAGAAGTAGGCCACCATCGCTAGATATGGGAAAATCCGACCTCAGCCATTCGATACCATACATCACGCCCTTCAGCCGTATGATGGTGTAAAACGAGCTTTCGCCTCCCATACGCCACGTAAAGACCGGCAAAACTATTTGGTGGACCATGACAAAGGATCTGTGGACCGATCGATCGGTCTATCGTGCACCGAAGACTTTAAAATGGGTTTTTTAAGTGATTTTTGTCTGATTTTGATTTCAATTTTTGTATGGGTTTATCTTCTTTTTATTTCTTTCTTGGAATGTAAAATATTACCACATTAGAGTATAATTTTCAGCAAAATAAATCAAAAATAAATCAAAACTTAGTAAATAAAGATAAAAAAATATAATAAAATATGAGCTTATCAAGTATTTATATGGTTGTGAGATAAACTAAAAATTTATGTAATAGATATTGAAAATTCCAGTGTTAACATGATTTTTAAGATAATTTTTTTTCTTAAAATTAAGGAGATTATATCAACAAATTTGAAAGTAGAACTTGTTTGACATCACCATTTCTTGTTTTATAATAAAGTATATTTATTATGCTTAGTTTAAATTTTTATTTCTGATTTATTCTGTATTTTTATATTTTATTTTTATTTTTCATATATTTTCATTTTTTTTGTCTAACTTTCGTTGCACGTCTTGCTTTTGATAATAAATGAAGTATGTGGAGCAATTGAAATGCTGCAATAAATAGTTAGGCCAACCTAATTTTAAAGAGATGAAGTAGTATGCTTACCTAAAACAAAAAGAGATGAAGTAGGAGGGGATGTTACCTAATGATGGAGGTATTAAAAGGGTATTTAGTTAATGATCAATATCGAAATTATATTGAAATCGAAATGAATTGAAATTGAAAACAGAATTGACCACATCCCTAAAAGTATTTGGTTCATGATCGAAATTGAAATAGAAATTGGAATGAAAATTTAAATACTTAGATATTGCTTGGTCGGGGTGATATTTCACATCATCCCAGTGATGTGAGTTGGATGACGTGATTATCTTATTTGGTATTACAAAATTTCATTCAATAATGAAGGATCCAGTGATAAATTCGATGATAGCATCACTGCATAATATAGTAATGCTATCACCACACATATCCTAAATGATAGCACATCACCGGGTATTGGTGACGTACTGAAATTATTTTAGGATAAAAATATCTTTAGTCAATAAATTAAGAAAAAAATAAAAATCCTTCTCATCTTTTTTTATAGATATCTATATACTAGATATATTTTTTATTTTTATTGATAGATTTAGTTAAATGATATGACTACCTTTTATTTATTTATTAGATATCTTTTTTATTTCTATAGGTAGATATGGTTAATTGGCATAGATGAATCATGCTAAATCCTTCATGCTTTTTTTTTCTCAATTTATTTTAATGGGCTAAGTCATCCTAATAGGCAGTCCTAATATTGATGGTCGAAATTGGCTGAGCCTAGTCAAGCCTGATTATATATTAATATTGTTGAAGCCACGCTCACCGGATTGGATCGATCTAGGCTTGTGATCTAATATCTAATCTCTTTGAGATATTTCACCAAACACATTGCAGGCATAAATAAACAAAGACAAAGAAACCAAGATTTACGTGGTTCGGCACAAGAGGCCTACATCCACGGGGAGGAGGAGCAATCCACTATAAATCCATCCCGAAAAATAGGTACAATATGAGGTATAAAATACCTTTATCTGAAACCAACAAGAAGACAACAAGATATCGAATAGAAAGCAACCAAGATCTAATCGGATCTACCAATCTTGGCCTCGGCAATAGATCAAGATAAAATAATACCTGAGATGAAGATACCTTCCTCAACCCTCGATAAAAAATCAAGATGAATACCTCCTTACCAACCGAAGCAGCACAGGGCATCCGTGAAACTGAGAAGGAAGAAGACAGGTAGACCACCAACCGAAGACCAACAGAATAAAGTCAGGAAGCAACCCGCGCAAGAACACAAGCGAGAGATCGGCCAGAGAACAGGCCCGCACCGAAGCACAAGCAAGAGAGATCGGCCAGAGAACAGGCCCGCACCGAAGCACAAGCAAGAGAGATCGGCCAGAGAATAGGCCCGCACCAAAGCACAAGCAAGAGAGAACCAGAGCACAGATCCGCATGGGAACCCTAGCAAGAGAAAGCCAAATCGCACAAGAACCCTGGAACCTCTCCTGCACAATCGAACCTGCACACTAAAGAAAGATGCCCACGGCCTCCTTTTAAAGAAAGAAAACCTTCTCACAATAGAGATTCACCCGATGTAGAATTCCCAACTGTCACGAGGGATATATAAAAAAAGAATAATTTGAAGCAAAATATAACAATCCTCCTCCTTGCGACAAATATTGTACTTTTTATATCAGATGTGGATAAAAAACTTTTATAACCTCCTCCTCACCACAAGCCCCGCAGGGCATTACCAAATGCTTATTCCAATCAAGTTCAGAAAATTCCTGAACTTAATTGCAGGGATTGGTTTAGTGAACATGTCAGCTGGATTATGGGCAGTGTATATTTTCTGAAGTCTGACATCACCTTTCTCTACCAGATCTCTGATGAAGTGATACCTGACATCTACATGCTTTGTTCGTTCGTGATACATCTGGTCTCTGGCAAGGTGCAAAGCACTCTGACTGTCACAATGAATATCTAAACAATCTTGTTCGAGACCCAAATCCTGTACTAACCCTTTTAACCAAATAGCTTCCTTTGCTGCCTCTGTCAATGCCATATATTCTGCTTCAGTGGTAGATAAAGCAACTGTAGACTACAAAGTAGCCTTCCAACTGACTGCACATCCAGAAAGAGTAAACACATATCCAGTCAAAGATCTTCTCCTGTCCAAGTCACATGCATAATCTGAATCAAAAAATCCTGTAACTATGCAATTACTCTGTGTGGTGAATATCAATCCCAATTTAGCAGTGCCTTTCAGATATTTAAGTATCCATTTCACAGCTGACCAGTGAGCCTTTCTAGACTTATCCATATATCTGCTTACAACGCTTACTGCCTGTAAAATATCAGGTCGAGTGCAGACCATCGCGTACATGATGCTGCCAACTGCGCTCGCATATGGCACTGTAGACATATATCTCTCCTCATCCTCAGTCTGAGGAGAGTCTCTGGTAGAAAGTCTAAAATGACCGGCAAGGGAGTAGTGACAGGCTTAACTGTAGACATACCAAATCTGTCTAAGACTTTTTCAATATAACTATGCTGAGTAAGGAAAAATCTACCTGACTGCCTGTCACGAATAATCTCCATCCCAAGTATCTTCTTTGCCAGTTCAAGGTCCTTCATATCAAATGCAGTACTGAGCTCAGCTTTCAGTTTCTGGATGATTAACATGTCCTTAGCTGCAATTAGCATATCATCCACATATAATAATAAATAACAAAAGGACCCATCTGAAAGCTGCTGGTGATACACACAACTGTCATATGGAGATCTACTGTATCCATGGTCAACCATAAATCTGTCAAATTTACGGTACCACTGTCTTGGAGACTGCTTGAGACCATATAATGATCTCTTGAGTAAGCATACATGATCTTCTTTATTTGGAACCTCAAAACCAGGTGATTGTTGCATATAGATCTGTTCCTCTAAATCACCGTGAAGAAAAGCTGTCTTAACATCTAGTTGTTCCAGCTCCAAATTTTGAGAAACAACAAAAGTAAGTACCACACGGATAGAAGAGTGTTTGACTACAGGTGAAAATACCTCCTTGTAATCAATACCCTCCCGTTGACTATATCCTTTTGCTACCAACCTGGTCTTATATCTAAAATCTTGAGGAGTGGCTCCTTCTTTCCTTTTGAAGATCCATTTGCAGCCAATTGCCTTCTCACCTTTTGGTAATTTGACTAACTTCCAAGTCTGATTCTTTTCTAGAGACTGAAGTTCTTCAACCATAGCCATGGTCCATTTATCAGCCCGTGAACTACTAATAGCCTCCTGATATGTGGTCGGCTCATCACCAATGGTGTCTGCAATACTCAAAGCATAATAGACTAACTCAGCACAAGCAGAATCCTTAAAATCATACCTTTGAGGTGCTCTGATCTGACGCTTAGGTCTTCGAGTGGCAATACTATCTATCTGATCCTGATCTTGTAATGTCACCTCCTCCTGAGTTTGAATCTGTGCATCTGTCTGTTGTTGTTGTGATTCAACAGTCTGATCAATATCTACAACAGTCCTATCCTGCTCGCCCCGATCCTGATCACTTTGAGAAGAATTAGGCTGTAGCTGCCTTGAAGCAGTGGCTGTCTCATGAAATGTCACATCCCTACTAACTAGAAATCCTTGAGATCCAGGCTCTATGCACCATAATCTATAGCCTTTTACCCCATATGCATATCCAATAAATATGCACTTTTTAGTCCGGAGGTTCAACTTTCCATCTCTTACATGTGCATAAGCTGGACACCCAAAGATTCTGAGTATTGAATAGTCTGCAAGTCTTCCTGTCCACATCTCTTTCGGAGTCTTCATGCTTAATGCTGATGCTGGAGATCGGTTTATAATATAGCATACTGTGTGAGCGGCCTCTGCCCAAAAATCTCTACTTAGTCCTGAACTAGATAGCATAGATCTGACTCTCTCTAGTAGTGTCCGGTTCATGCGTTCTGCCACACCATTCTGTTGAGGTGTACCCACTGTTGTTCTATGTCTAATAATGCCTTCTGACTTGCAAAAGTCATCAAATTCTGTAGAACAAAATTCTAAACCATTATCAGTTCGAAAAGTTTTCACCTTCCTTTCAGTTTGCCTCTCGACTATAGACTTCCACCATTTGAATGTTTCAAATACATCACTCTTATTTTTAATGGTGTATATCCAGACTTTTCGGGAGTAATCATCAATGAAAGTAAGTATATATCTTGATCCACCTTTGGATATAATTGGGGCAGGTTCCCATAGGTCAGAATGAATATAGTCTAATATACCAGTTGTCCTATGCACGCCTGTAATGAAGCTGACTCTGTGTTGTTTTCCAAATATGCAGTGCTCACAGAATCCAAGTGCACCAATCTTCTGACCTCTCAGCAGATCACATCTGCTCAGCTCCTGTAGACCTCTGTCTGAAATGTGTCCTAGTCTCTGATGCCATAAATGTGTCAACTGCTCAAGAGAAGATTGTACTGTTGATGCCTGACCAACAACTGTACTGCCATCCAGGTAGTAAAGGGTGCCACTTAATTTACCTCTCAATAAAGTTAATACCCCTTTATTGATAGTTATAGATCCTCTACCCCATCTGCCCTCATATCCTGCTCTGTCAAAGGCATGTATTGAGAGAATGTTCTTTTTTAATTTAGGAACATATCTGACATCATCCAATATCACCATGATATTTGAATTTGATTTAATTTGAATTGTTCCAATACCTTCTATATTACAGATGCCATCATCTCCAAGAAGAACAGTACCACCTTCACAAGATCTAAAGGAAGAGAACCATTCCTTGTGAGGTGTCATGTGGAAGGATGCTCCAGAGTCCATGATCCAAGTGTCAGCATGACTAACACTGCAGGCAGCTGTGAATACTGCATCATCTGATATACTACTATGACTTCCTGAAGAAACTGCAATTGATGCTGTATCAAAGATTGTTCCTTTATCCTTTTGTTCATTTTCCCTTTTAGATTGTAGAAGTTTACATTCAGATTTCCAGTGACCTGGCTTTTTGCAATAGTGATAAATACCTGATCTTTTGGGCCTAGATTTTGATCTATTTTTGGACTTACTTCTACCATGTCCACCCTTTTTCTGTTCATCTCTACCTCTAACAGTAAGACCTTGAGCTGGAGTCTGAGCCTGATGCTGAAGCTGTACTTTTAGTCTAAGTTCATTAGATAATAAAGTAGCTTCTACTTCTTCAAGACTTATTGTTTCTCTTCCATAAAGCATGGTAGTGGTAATATGCTCAAAGGACTTGGGCAAAGAGTAAATTAGAATCAAAGCCTTATCTTCTTCATCTACATCGACACCAACATTTACTAGATCAAGCAGGAGCTTATTATACTCATCCAAGTGATCCTTAAGTGAAGTTCCTTCTGTCATACGAAATGTGTGTAATTTTCTCCTCAAATACAATCTATTAGCCAGGGATTTTGCCATATACAAACTGTCTAGTTTTTCCCATACACTTTTGGCTGTATCAAGTTCCACAACATTGCGTAGGACTTTATCACTTAAACCTGAAAATAAGGTTCCTAGGGCTCTCTCGTTAATTTCTTCTTTAACAGCTTCATTATCTTCCGGGATTGTATCCATACCCTTAAGGACTTTTGCAACACCTTCTTTAACCAACAAATATTTCATCCTTACCTTCCATAGTGAAAAATCTCCCGTACCATCAAAGACGGCCACTTCATGCCTGATGGTGATGGAGTGAGAGACAGACGCCGGATCATTAGCCATTGAGAAACTTTGTTTCTTGTCACCAGCCATCCAACCTGGCTCTGATACCAATTGTTGAAGCCACGCGCACCGGATTGGATCGATCTAGGCTTGTGATCTAATATCTAATCTCTTTGAGATATTTCACCAAACATATTGCAGGCATAAATAAACAAAGACAAAGAAACCAAGATTTACGTGGTTCGGCACAAGAAGCCTACATCCACGGGGAGGAGGAGCAATCCACTATAAATCCATCCCGAAAAATAGGTACAATATGAGGTATAAAATACCTTTATCCGAAACCAACAAGAAGGCAACAAGATATCGAATAGAAGGCAACCAAGATCCAATTGGATCTACCAATCTCGGCCTCGACAATAGATCAAGATAAAATAATACCTGAAATGAAGATACCTTCCTCAACCCTCGGTAAAAAATCAAGATGAATACCTCCTTACCAACCGAAGCAGCACAGGGCATCCGTGAAACCGAGAAGGAAGAAGACAGGTAGACCACCAACCGAAGACCAACAGAATAAAGCCAGGAAGCAACCCGTACAAGAACACAAGCGAGAGATCGGCCAGAGAACAGGCCCGCACCGAAGCACAAGCAAGAGAGATCGGCCAGAGAACAGGCCCGCACCGAAGCACAAGCAAGAGAGAACCAGAGAACAGGTCCGCACGGGAACCCTAGCAAGGGAAAGCCAAATCGCACAAGAACCCTGGAACCTCTCCTGCACAATCGAACCTGCGCACTAAAGAAAGATGCCCACGGCTTCCTTTTAAAGAAAGAAAACCTTCTCACAATAGAGATTCATCCGATGTAGAATTTCCAACTGTCACGAGGGATATATAAAGAAAGAATAATTTGAAGCAAAATATAATAAATATTATCATAATATTATTTTAATAAATTGATTAAAATAAATATCTATAATAATAAATAAATAATATTATTATTACTACTGCTATATGTTTTTGTGAGAAGTTATAAATGAATAATGTTTAATCAAGTTGTAGAATAATTATTATGTACTAATATATAAGATTATTTATGATATTTTATATATTATTATTATCATTATTTAATGATATATCATAACTTTCGCATTACAAAATTTTGTTAAATATTGAGGAGCCCAGAAGCATATAGGCATGGATACCACGTCGACCATATTGTGCTCGATGCATGCAGCATGGAATGCGTGTTGTAAGATAAGCAACAACAAGTCTGTATCACGTTTTCTAGAAACAATTCTGACTCATTGTTGCATTAGACATGTCTAAATCTACTAATAAATGAGGTTGCTTGCCACCACAACTGCTTAGCTGTTTCCATTTGACAACTTGACATATTTCGAGTTGAGTTTGTTCGATGTCTCAATAAGGCGGTTTAGATGGGACGTTCGAGAGAAGTTATTTGTTAAACTAAGTATTTTTCTCGTTTCCATTCGAATCAGCTGGAGATGTTTTGAATGTTTATGACAAGGCAAGATCGGACACAACAAAATCATCCACCTTTTTTTTTTTCCTCAAGATACAGGGAAAAGACTGAATTTATAATTCCTTACTTAAATTTCATATATATATATAAACTAAGGATTTTTCTCGTTTCCATGCGAATCAGCTGGAGATGTTTTGAATGTTTATGACAAGGCAAAATCGGACACAACAAAATCATCCACCTTTTTTTTTTTTCCTCAAGATACAGGGAAAAGACTGAATTTATAATTCCTTACTTAAATTTCATATATATATATATATATATATATATATATATATATATATAAGGGTTTATTCATAATCCGACAGAAAAAGAGAGATATTTTTTTAATCTACTCAACTTAAATTTCTCAATAAAATATTAAAAGAAGATAGAAGAATCAAGAAAATAGCACTTAAATTCTTTTTTTTTTATTGACTAATTCTTCACATCCTAAATAAACTAAGGTACATAGTTTTATTTATAATAATGAGGTCTGTTCTTATATAATTTGAGTTTGATTTTTTTTTACTTTAAAAAAAAAACATCTACACCAAAATAGTTTGGATTAGACTCCCTTTTCCAATTTAAACAGGACTAACTCTTTAAAAAGAAATTAATATAAATATTTATAAAAAATACTAAAATTTTATAAAAGATAAGTCTCTACTTTTATATCAATTTTGTCTTCTATCATTTTATCTAATTCTTCGCAGATTGCAAAATAATTTATGATCAAAATTTTTTAAAAGAAAAGTTTTGATTTGACTAGCCCATTTTATGGTTTAAACGATAGAATTTTGATGTAACTTAATCATCTTGGGAGCTCATTCAAAGTTATATATTTTGAAAAGATATTCAATTTTTTTAAAAAAATTATTTGAATTGGATATTATATGACTAAATTATGGCCTCCTCAAGTTTGACATATGATTCAGCTATTTAATGTAGTGGATCTTGTTTCTAGATTCTATCTTGTTCTACTCGTAGTGGTCAATGTGATCCATATTGAATCACCATGATGGCTAAAATGATCCATATCGATTTTGATGATTTTTATGTACAGTTATAATAGTCAAAATGGTCTATATCGAGTTTGATAATCCTCTTAAATACTTATAATGACTAAAGTGAATAACATCAAGTCTTCTTGAATGTCTATAGTAGATGAGGTGACTCATATTAAGTATGGAGATTTTCTTGAGTACAAATAATGGTTAAAATGATTCACATAAAGTAGCAGCTAAAATAATTCACATTGAGTCTGATGATTCACTTTTGGATCAATTCACTTTTATCATTTATAATAAAAGATGATTATTTGTAAACTTTCATAATAAGAAATGCTTGTTGGTGCACCTCGAATGACATGGCCGTCTGTATTGTTAGAGTTTTATTATTTTCAAAATAACTCTAATTTTTTTTATCTATTAGAGGTAGTTGTTTTTTTTTGAATTTTTGACAATTTGAGTTCCTCAAATGAGAGACATTTGGTTTCCTCTTCTTATCCGTCTGGAGAGGATTTGAAATTTTGGTAAGTTACTTTTCAAACTTTTTTACTTGTTATAATATAGTGTACTTCAGTATGCATGGGTAACTCTTCTTTTCATTCTTATAATCTCTCTTTTTTTTTCCTACGATCGTTCTCTTTCTTATAAATTAGTAAGTGTACGGATGTTAGTGTGCCTAAAATATAAGTAGTGTGAGCTTCGTATTTTTGAGATAATATATCCATAAAATCATCTGTACAGTGGAGAAATAATTATCTTTTAAAAAATATCTTAGGTAATATATCCAGCCGATATTAATTTCTAAGTTTATAAATTTTTTTAAAAATAAAATTCTCTGTAGTATTCCAAAAATATCGTAGAGTGCTGTGCATATTTTGAGACGTCCATAAAAAAATGAATAGTTATGTAATATTTATCTAAACTATTCAAATATCTATAAAATTTATCTATTATTATTTTTTTAATATTTTAATAATCATTCATCTGATATAATACATAAGAAGTTGTGGAACAATGAGTCACCTATCCAGCCTTGTGGACCACGTGCACGCATAGGTACCTCAAAAATTTTTCCAATAAGGCAAACATTGAAGTTGATCTCTTTTGACTTCGTAAGCCAAGAGTACCATTCAATTTTGAAGCTTGTGGCTATAAGCGCTTACGAGTAGAAGCCACGTCTCGAGAAGATTGGGTTAATCACCATGTGCAAAGGAATAAACTTTCTATGATTGGACCGTCCATAGAAAAAATTATGGTCGGATCGTCGTCATCTACTACATCTCTAAAGCATGTCGTGCGTGTGTAAAATATCAAGAAAATAAATATGGATTAATTTTAAAATTATTTAAATAATTTTAATAAATATTATATAATTTTTTAAATTTTATTTAATTATATTTTTTTAATATTTTAATGTGCGTATATAAACGGACGTGATATGTTTTGAGAATGTGATAGGTGACGGTGTTTCAATCATAATTTTTTTCACGAGCGATACGATAATAAAATTTTATTCCGTGCAAGGTGCATCCAATCGTACTTCAGACATTTTCGCGTGCCAGCATACCATTTAAAGGAAAACTGGGGCGAAGAATTGAAAGGAACCTTTGGATCATGGTGACATGACCCATGCAGCCATGCATACGAAGTTGTCCAGCTATCTCTGTCAAATTCCATCATCTCAAATAAATATATAATAAATAAATAAATAATATAAAAATGATCTCTATCAACTTTTTTGTGAAACTAAAATATCAATTATATTTTTTATGGCACCTCCTTTCATAGTACCAAAAATCGGATCGTGGAATGGCTATTTTGAGATCCATAGGTGAATGGAAGGAAAATAATTTTTTTTTTGAAGGTGAATGGGGTTAATAAGATACTTTCCCCATGTGGCATTACTCCATGTGGTATTATATAATATTAATATTAAATAAGATGTCTACCGAGGAGTGGGTAAAAATGATGGGATAACACAGGATGGCAAATGAAAAAAAAAAATTCAAATACTATAATGATTTGGAGATATATAAAGATGGGTAGATAAAAAAAGATGAAAATACTTTAAAAATTATGCAAGATGTGATCCAAGAGTTACCATCACGGAAGAAGATCAATTATTTTTTCACATAAATAAGACAATCAAAATTTTTCAAATTCAGAGATTATCTCCAATTGAGTTCTGAATAAGAAACTAAATTGAGAGAGTGAAGCATGTAACAATGCATGGCTACAATGATAAGTTTTCAATTGAGATGCAAATTTCTCTTTAAAAAAAAAAATCTCTTTTTTATAAAACAGATTGAAGCAAAAAGGAGACCAAAACTTGGATCAGCTTTTTCATCTATTTTTATTTTATGCTCTTTTTTTAACCAAAGAAAAGGAAAGGTTGGCTGGCTCTTTTCTCCCGAGAGCTTGCCCTCAGAAGAGATTCTCGCTACATGTTTTAAAAGGAACATATATAGGAGATTCCATATCACCACTAGGGCATGTTCTTACTTTGATCTTAATTAGCATGCGAAGATGTAGACGTTCACGTTTACAAGTGAGAAAATGAAAATTACTAATGATAATTTGACGGAGCCCACGGGACAGGTTTAAAAGAGTGAAGAATCATTGAAATAAATATAGCAGGCATAATTTCTTGCCTATTATAATTTGTGCCAACCTCCAAATTTTTCCTATGGTTCATGAAAAACTATGACTGCAAATGTTTTGGAAAAGTTTTTACGTGAAACTAAGCATTTTCTACATAAAACATAAAAGCTAAAGACTGAGTTAATGTATGAAAAATCCTTTGTCTGATCGTCTTGGAAGTCAATGCTCCCATATGTAGCGCGTTCAAGAAATGGAGAGAGTAATTTTGTACCCATGGCGACGCTTCACCCCTTTGGGGGTCGAGATCACGACTTCTGAGTTGCCTGGTAGTTGAGAGGCATGACTAACCTGAGATGATGGAAAGTAGAAAGATAGGGAAGTGTTAGGGTGGAAGAGAAGATCATGATAGAAACTGGAGAAGTTCATGCTCTTTTTCAAAGGAAAGCATGAAATTGATTATTTATTGTATGGATAGATAGATGGTAGATAGCAATTCAAAACTTTGAAACTTTTCCTAGATGTTTTAAGGAAATCCATGTCGGTTTTACTTCAGTGACATTTGGTAATATGTATTGGACTCACATTCCAACCCACTATCATGCTTTATAACTCATTTGGAAGTGATTCTAGTGGGCATTAAGTTGTCCTAAATAGGTATAAAATCATACCAGCAAAGATCTTGAGTATCATGTACCAAAAAAAAAGATCTTGAGTATCGCTTTTTTAGTATTTGATACTGCTAAATAATAGTAGTAATAGCAATAGTAGTAGCAATGATAGAAATAATAATAACATAAATTATTATTAAAATAATAAAAATTATTATCTTAATAATATATTTTATTGATATATATATATGAAATACTTCAAGTTGCAAGCGAGTCCAATCACGGTGTCACACTCTTGATGCCAATCTAATTGGGTTTTTTGTTTGAGACTTGATTTAGAATAAAAAATTCATTAGTTGATTAAGTGAAGTTGGGTATGGTCCATATAAAAGAGTTTAGACTCAAAATATCCTTCAAGTAGGTTAGGTTCAAGTATGATCCGAGCCCAACATGAAATATTCAAGTTTCCATAAAGAGTGGGTTGGCTCAGGTCTATAGTTTAGGTCAAGAATTTAACTAATCTTTTATATATATTTAAAAATATAATAATTGATTGTTGAATATAAATTGATTAAGAAGTTTAATAAATCTAAAAAGTTCCAACTTAAACATATGAATTTTTATTCAATAATATTTTAATTTTCTCCAAGCAAATGGTTTTGAGATGCAAGTTTACTATTATAATTTTAAACATAAATACCCATATAGCTGAAAATATTGTTAGTAATAATCCAGCAGTATAAATAAAAAATATTTAAGTATAATTAAGTGAAATAGGTGAGAGAAGAAGAGATGGTTGAGATGAAGAGAGAGAGAGAGAGAGAGAGATTATTTTAATTGAGAGTTCATTTAACAAGTTGAAACAGACATTTAGAGAAGGGGTTACACATGATTCGTGTTTCTGCATCGGGTTAAGCCCATTTTTTATTGTTAAAAATCCAGATAAAATTATTGTAATAATTCTATAAATAATAATATAAAATATACTGTCATAATATAATCTTAAAATATGGACATAAAATTAAATAATATAATAATATACTATAAACTACAATAAATAATGATATATGGTAATGATACATTTATTAGTATTTAAAATATAAGTTATTACTAAATATAATAATATGATATATATTGTTATAACATATAATAAGACTATAATTTCTGAAATATTTTCACATGGCATGAAATATTAATGTATAATGTATGCATTATTGTATTTCTATTAGATATTAATTAATTTGTTATAATATATACTTCACATATATAAATAATATAAAAATATAACATATAAAATCTCATTTTATTGTGAGTCAGATACATATTGAGGACTCGAGAAAACGATTCTCAATTCTTCCCTTAGTTATGGTTTCATTTTTCTTTTCACGAAATCTATCTTTTGGAATCCGCCATCTCGGTAACTGGAGGTAGGAATATGCTGGTAGAAGCTACAACATTCCTACTCCATGTAAACCAAATTTGATAGAAGCTACAGCTGGCACGCCGTGATTTTTTTTTTTTTCTATCAAAAAAAAAATATTATTGACGAGCATGATGTTTTTTCTCCTCTTTGTCGTAACGAGAGAGCGAGGCTGCCTGACTCATGAAAATTTGTACGATTTAGGAGTAATTTTTGTACCAAAAAAAATATTGTTGGCGAGCATGACATATTTTTTTTTCTCTTCTGTTATGTCGAGAGAGCGAGACTGCATGACTCACGAAAATTTGTACCATTTAAGAGTAATTATTTTTATCAAAAAAAGTATTGTCGGCAACTATGACATGTTTTTTTCTGGCCCGCGTGAATCATGAAAATTTGGACGATTTAGGAGCATGATTTTTTTTTTTTGAAAAGTATTTAAAAACATGGTTGAATTTGATTTTTTTTTTTTTTTTTCACGAAATCTATCAATTGAAATCCGCCCTCTCGGTAACTGGAGGTAGGAATATGCTGGTAGAAGCTACAACATTCTTACTTCCCGTAAATCAAATTTGGTAAAAGCTACGGCTGGCACGCTGCAATTTTTTTTTTTTATCAAAAAAATATATTATCGACGAGCAAGATATTTTTTCTGCTCTTCTGTTATGTTGAGAGAGCGAGACTGTCTGACTCGTAAAAATTTGTATGATTTAAAAATAATTTTTTAATTAAAAAAAATATTATCGGCGAGCATGATATATATATATATATTTTCTGTTATGTCTGAGAGCGAGACCGTGTGACTCACAAAAATTTGTACGATTTAAAAATAATTTTTTTATCTAAAAAAATATTATCGGTGATCATGTTTTTTTCTTCTTCTGTTATGTCCAGAGAGCGGGCCTGCGTGACTCATGGAAATTTAGACGATTTAGGAGCATGATTTTTTTTTTTTTTTGAAAAGTATTTAGGAGCGTGGTTGAATTGGAATTGCAACGTGCGTTCGAGAAAGTACGTATTTTCTGCGGATCTACCCAAGCAAATCGCGGCGTGCCAGCGTGAGGACCGGCGAGCCACTGCCTATGCGTCTCCCAGGCGTGGATAACTGTGAACCACAGCATATGTCTTGGTTGCATGCGGTATATATTCTTCTCTATCTGCATCACGTGTTGCAGGAGTGAGAAAATTTTCCTGGACAAATAGTGATGCAAGCCTGAATTCGTAGGCTTGTGGCCGACCAGATTTGCTCAGGTGACAAGAGGGGTTGACCCATCGTACGGCCTTCCTTCTCTTAATTAAAGATTTTTAAAATAAAAATATTATGTATAAATATTTGTGAAACTTGATGGTTCGATAAAATATATTATGATAGGCAGATGCAGCATAGATTCGTAGGCTTGTGACCGGCGAGATTAGTTAGTTAGTTCGGATGACAAGATCGGTTGACCAATCGTACGGCCTTTCTTTTTTTAATTAAAGATTTTAAAAAAATATGAATTATGTATGAATATTTGTAAAACTTAGTGATTCGATAAAATAATTTATAATTCATAGATGCAGTATAAATTTGTAGTTTGTTACCCACCAGATCAGTTGATTAGCTCGGATAAAAGATGCAGCATAGATTTTTTTTTTCTTCTATTATGCGTGACTCACAAAAATTTGTATGATTTAAAAATAATTTTTTTATCTAAAAAAATATTATCGATGATCATTTTTTTTTTCTTCTATTATGTTGAGAGAAATGGGTCTGCGTGACTCATGAAAATTTGGATGATTTAGGAGCATGATCTTTTTTTTTTTTTGAAAAGTATTTAGAAGCGTGGTTGAATTGGAATCGCAACTTGCGTTGGAGAAAGTACGTATTTTCTACGGATCTACCCCAGCAAATCGCGGCGTGCCCGCGTGAGGACCGGCGAGCCAATGCCTATGCGTCTCCCAGGCGTGGATAACTGTGAACCGCAGCATTTGTCTTCGTTGCATGCGATATATATTCTTCTCCATCTGCACCACGTGTTGCACGAGAGAGAAAATTTTCCTGGACAAATAGTGATGCAAGCCCGGATTCGTAGGCTTGTGGCCGACCAGATTTGCTCGGGTGACACGAGGGGTTGACCATCGTACGGCCTTCTTTCTCTTAATTAGAGATTTTTAAAATAAAAATATTATGTATGAATATTTGTGAAACTTAGTGGTTCGATAAAATATATTATGATATGTAGATGCAGCATAGATTCGTAGGCTTGTGACCGGCGAGATTAGTTCGTTAGCTCGGATGACAAGATCGGTTGACCAATCGTATGGCCTTCCTCTTTTTAATTAAAGATTTTTAAAAAATATGAATTATGTACGAATATTTGTAAAATTTAGTGGTTTGATAAAATAATTTATGATTTATAGATGCAGCATAGATTTGTAGTTTGTGACCCACCAGATTAGTTGATTAGCTCGGATAAAAGACCGGTTGGCCAATCCTACGACCTTTTCTTTTTAATCAAAGATTTTAAAAAAATAAAAATTATGTATAAATATTTGTGAAACCTAGAGGTAGGGATGTACACGGCTTAGTTTGATCTGATTTAGAGATATTTTTAAATCAAACTAATAAATTACGGTTTGCTAATTTTATAAATCAAACTGCTGCTCCTGATCTCCTCATCTGAAGTCGGCTGTCGAGATAGAACCGCTATTCGAGTTTCGTTGGAACACCTGCAAAGAAGTCCTCATCGGAGTATTCTCCGATAAAGATCCTCTGACGCTCAAGTTTGGAGATGGAGAACAATGAAAGGAGAGAGCAAAAAATCAAGTGCGTACCTTGAGGGTCCCGAAGCCTCTTTATTTATAGAGGAGGAATTAAAGTCGTATCCATCTCGAAGTCCTGATAATCTTTCGGATTTGTTGTACAGATTGATTTGGAGATATTTATCTTTTACGGAAGACTCAATCGCAGAGAAATTCTATTCTATCTGGACTTTCCAGTTTGAGAGAGAGGTCTAATGAGAAGGAGCTTATCTCGGCCATGAATGAGCTATAATAGATCGTCTGGGGCCGTGGTTGTGGAGTCTGCGGAGCAGGTGTTGACCTTAAGTTGCCTGAGCTTGGTCGGTAATGTGCGAGCTATGGTAGATCATTCTAGGATGAGGTGAATCAAAATTGGGTTGAGAAGTAGGAACTGCTCCCAATTAATAGATCGTGCTTGGTGATCTTCATATCTACCGTATATCCATAATCTAGTAAATATCAATCTCCCATAGCTCGACTGGAGGCGAGGATGTGGCAGCCAAGGATGAGGTACAGGTCCACAATAAATGTTGCCCACTCTCAAAGCCAAGCTTCCGATAGATCAGCTGAAAAGAGTACCAGTCCGAGATCGAGGCTGATCTTGTCGATTTATCCTCAATTGACATATGTTGAAGATCGACATCCTGAGATGAATTGTCTTCAAATCTGGACTGTTGGTTCATCGGATCCATGGGAGCCATGTCCTGACAAATCATGGGCTGCTATTTATCGAGCATCAGCCGAAGGAGGTAAATCGACAATAGATCGGAGCCATCCAAGCATTCTATAAATAGTACTATGGTAACTTTGGTTTTCACCATCTCTGTTATTGTGAGGGAGAACTCTACCACTTTATTTTCTGGATATTTTGCTCGATCAAGGCCGAGCAACCGTCGACCTCATCTTTGCCCCTCGTTTGCTCGGCCGCGTCATCATTAGGTTAGTTTCTTGTCACCCAACTATGAGTGCATCTAGCTCGTCCCTGTCTACCTGGAGCTTGGGTGACGATGTTAGGATTGCAAACCCTGGGTCCAACGTAGCCTGTTCTTTGGGTAGGCTCAAAGTGAGTGAGGTACCAGACTTCAGTTCGTTCAGAGTGAACTCTATTCTCACCTCAGAAGATCTGGAGATTCTTAGGCTAAAGTACTATATCCCTGCTGAATTTAGGTTAGATGTTGCCGTCCCCAGGGAGCGCATAGCTCTTTCTCATCATGGTCGGGTAGGACTATACGAGGAATCCCTAAAGGCGAGCCTTAGGCTGCCCTTCCATTTTTTGATCGTAGAATTTCTTAACTTATATAAAATATGCCCTTGTAGCATTGCGTCAAACTCATGGTGCCAAATTTTAGCATTTTTCACCCACTGCCTTCTCCTCGGGGTCGAATCGATATCCCGCCTTTTCTGGACTTACTTCGCATTGAAGGAGCACCCTACGGAGGTCGGATGGTGGTACGCCTCTTCTCAGAAGGAACATCGTCTCTTCTGAGATACTCTTTTCTCAATCCACAACTGGAAAGAATGCTTCTTTCTCAGAAGGAACATCGTCTCTTCTGAGATACTCTTTTCTCAATCCACAACTGGAAAGAATGCTTCTTTTTTATCTCGATCGAGCAACCCTGGGATTTCAACATGTTATAGGGTCGACTTCATAGGTCGGTGGTCAGAGCTCCCTCACTATCAGATGTCGAGGAGGAGGCACTGGCGTAGATCTTCAGTCTCACTCCCCCTCTACTGTTCAAGCTCCTTATCGAGGAGAGCTTGTTCAAGATCGGATTGAGCCTGGTCAACCTCAAAAGTAACTTTTTCAACATCTAATTTAGTTTGTCCTTTTTCTTCTTCTTTTTTTGACTAACCTCGTTTCTTTTTCAACAATGAACCCCGAGGATCTGGAAGCTCTTCATCAGGCCGCGAAGAGGAAGAAGACAAGTGCAGCTCTAGTTTCTACGCACGGCCGAACTGAGGCATCCTTGCCCAGCCCGCGGCTGGAGGTTCCTCAGGGCCTAAGAGTGCTCCCCCGAGGAAGGAGTCGGCACCGGCGAAGGTCGTGCAGCCTCTTTGCTCCATCGTGCTGAGGGAAACTACCCCTCGACCTACTGCATCCTTATCGCAGTGGAGTTTTGACACCCCCCAAATTTTGGTGCATATATCTTTGCACCCAGTCGATCTACTGGTTGAGGCATCCCCTCTGATGGAAGCTCTACCAGACGTCGAGGCCTCGGATACTAGAAAGGCCGTCGGTGATTATCGGCTCACCTGATCTCTACTTAGGTCAACCTTACTGCTGGCTGACATTGAAGCCTTCATCACTAAAGGTGGGGCATTCCGAATCCACGGTTTATGGGACTCCCTTCTTTGGACAAGTGACGATCTATTGCCATTCCTTGGTTCATTTTGATCTTTTTATATAATTTTTAATTATTTTTAATTATTTCTTTTTGTAGCTCATCCACCACTTCAATTATTTCACAGAAACGATCTGCGAAGCTCAATGAATTTCAAGGAAGGCTGAGGAAAAGGCCGCTCAGGCCACCTGAAGGGCAGATGATGTCCAACTGCACAAGCTAAAGGCCGAAGATGAGAACAAGTCGCTGCAAGCTGAGGTGAAGCGGCTTGAGTCTAAGCTCACCAAGGCCCGAGCTGATGCAGAAGCTTGGCTATAGTCGAGAAGAATAAATACAAGGAGAAGCTGGATGCCGCCAAGGCCGCCATGATCGAGGCCTTCCATTCTTCGATCGAATTTTGAGATATCAAGGTGAAGTTCGGCTCAACTTCATATTTGCAGGGGATCGAGGACTTTAAGAAAAAGGTCAAGAATTACTTTCCTGACCTTAACCTTGATCTTCTGGAGTTAGATGGTGAGGAAGAGGTTGGTGAGGTTGGAGACAGAGAGATACGAGTTGAAGACCTTTTTAGCCCAGCTCATGAAGATCGACCAGCCGATGATGTGGTGCCGAATCCACCTCCAGCTGTGATCATCCTCTCCGACCCTACCGAGGCTGGAGAGCCCCATGCCTATGAGGGAGCCTAAACTTGTAGCTCAGCCCGGGCATGTCCAGGCTTAATCATTGGTCAGTCTATTTTGTGGACCTCAGCCCTTCTCGAGATATTTTGTACTGGACCAACCAACACTTTGTAAAAATCTTTCTTCAATAAATATAGTAGTTTTCTTCCATCAAAATGTCTCAAGTTGTGGAGCAAGTCATGGGGGTCGACTAATTTGAGTAACTGAGCTCGATTTCTGACCTTTGCTAGACGCAGCCGATCATAGGCAGTTCTACATCAATATTCATTCTTTAGGTCATCTTCTCGGCTGTGAAGGATAGCTGTGGTACTTCGATAAGTGAAAGATCGGTTTCAAAAATATTCCAGATGGATTACATAGTTCGTAGAAAAACAAAGAACACATACAGGATCACAAAGGTGAGCTATGTTTTTCCTCAGCAATGATTGAGAAATGCTTGTAAGGATTGAGTGGAGATGCATACCACTCTTTGATCATGGTCGTGGAGTATGCGATGGAGTTCGAATGGAGATACGTACCATTTTTTGATCGTGATCGAGAAGCATACGATGGAGATCCGCATGGAAATGCATACCACTCCTCGACCGTCATCAAGGAGCGCACGATGGAGAACGAATGGAGATGCATACTGCTCTTCGATCGTGATCAAAAAGCATGATGGAGATCCGCATGGTCGAGGAGTGCATAATGGAGACCCATATGGAGATGCATACCGCTCCTCGATCGTGATCGAGGAATGCACGATGAAGACCCACATGGAGATGCGTATCACTCCTCGATTGTGGTTGAGAAGCACATAATGGAGAGCTGCATGGAGATACATACCAGTCGAGGAGCACATGATGGAGAGCTACATGGAGAACACATTCCGCTCCTCATTCGTAGATGAGGAGTGCGTGATGGAGAGCTACATGGAGAACATGTTTCGCTCCTCGTTCGTAGATGAGGAGCGTATGTTTCAAAAAAATACATAGATCTGTAAAAATATTTTTTATTATTTAATTCAATAAAAGATTACAATTTAGGGATGGTAAATACGTAGATTATCAAAGTTTCAAGTTCTAGAAATTGGAGTTCCATCCAGCCGACCAAGGTAATAGACTCCCGATTTAAACTATTTCAGCAATACGGTATGGGCCTTCCCAAATTGGCACAAGCTTTGATCGATTAGTCAGACGAAAAATTTTAGCTCGATGAAGAACCAACTATCCAGCCAGAAATAATTTTTCTTTGACTCGTGAATTATAGTACCGAGCTACTCTTTGCTGGTAGTTGGCTATCCGAATTTATACTCGCTTCCAAGTTTCCTCCAATAAGTCCAAGTTTGCCCTCAGCTTAATGGAGTTGCTATCTTTGTCAAACTCTTCCACTCCCAACGTGGGTAAGCCGATCTCAAGAGGTATGATGCTTCAATGCCGAAAGCCAGCTTAAAGAGGATCTCTCCAGTTGGAACTCACTGAGTCATACGGTATGCCTAGAGCATATGATATAGTTCTTCAACCCATAATCCTTTAGCATGGCTTAGTCAAGCTTTTAACCCTTGCAGTAGGGTCCTGTCCGTCACTTTGGCTTCACCATTACTCTGAGGATGAGCTACTAAAATCAACCTATGGGAGATGCCTAGTCCATTACAGAACTCTATAAACTTTGGATTATCGAACTGTCGCCCGTTGTCATTGATGATGGCTCATGACAAGCCGAATCGGTAGATGATCGACTTTTACACAAAGTCACAAACTTTGATTGAGGTGATAGTCACCAGTGCCTCCGCTTCTACCTACTTAATAAAGTAGTTGATTACGACAAACAAAAATTTTTTCTACACCACCGCCATTGGAAAAGGTCCGAGAATGTCCATTCTCCATTGAGCGAAGGGCCAATGCATGGTGATCAGAGCCAAAGAGGTTGAAGGTTGGCATTGGATGTTCATGGTCCTCTGACACTAGTCGCATTTGTTTACTAGGTCAGTGGCATCCATTTGCATGGTCGGTCAAAAGTATCCCTACCGTAGCACCTTATGAGCAAGGGTTTTTCTCCCAAGTGATTGCCGTAGATCCCCTCATAAACTTTTCATAGAGCATAGTCAGCTTCCGAGGGATGGAGATATCAGAGCAAGGGTAAAGTGGATGACCTTTGGTACAGCCTCCCATCATGTATGAAGTATTGAGGTGTGAGATGTCTCAACCCCTTGGCTTCAACTCGATCGGCTGGTAGCACACCGTCTTGCAAGTATTGAAGGATTGAATCTATCTAGCTTGACTCAGGATCTATTTGCATAATAGCAGACTCTTCAATGCTCAACTTTTCAAGGGTTTCAAGATATGAGCTTCTCTTTAGATTAGTCGCTCCTAGTGTTGCGAGCTTTAAGAGAAGATCAACTCATACATTCTCCATCCTTGGTATTTGTTGGATATTCATGGTGGTGAAGTTGGAAGCAAGATCCTTAATTTTTTGTAGGTACTTTATCATGTTTTGCTCTTGTGCTTCATATTCTCTCTGAACTTGGCCAACGATGAGCTGAGAATCCTTATGAATCCTGAGGTGTCAGATATCCAACTCATTCGCCATTCTGAGCCTGGTCACTAATGCCTCGTATTTAGCTTCATTGTTGGAGGTGGAGAATCCAAATTATAGTGCATACTCTGTTACCACTCTATCTGGACTAGTCAAGATCAATCCAGCTCTCAAGCCAGTGGTGTTCGAAGAACCGTCTATATGAAGAACCCAGCATTCATCGGTGGTCGAAGCAGCCTTCTCACCATTCTGATCCTCATCTAGGATGGTGCACTCTAGGACGAAGTCAACCAATGCTTGAGTTTTGATGGATGGCTTCAGTAGATATTTGATCTCGAACTCTCCTAGCTCGATGGTCCATTTAGCTAGTCGTCCTGAAGTATCAGATCGATGGAGTACTGATCTGATGGATTGGTCGGTGAGGATGGTGATGGTGTATGCTTGGAAGTACGATTGCAGCTTCTTAGAAGATATCACAAGAGCATGGGCCACCTTCTTTAGCCTCGTATATCTAGTCTTGGCATCATGAAGCATCCAACTGACATAGTAGACTGGCTTCTATACCTTGGCCTCCTGTCTAATGAGAACCAAGCTAACTACCAAAGGTGAAACTGTTAGGTACAAGTACAGTACTTCTTCGGGCTCTGATTTGCTTAGGAGAGGACAAGAGCCAAGATATTTCTTTAAGTCATCAAATGCGATCTAACAAAGCTGCAATTCTCCAAGTCAGATGCTGCACTTCTTTAATCATCTTCGAGGGCTTCATTTTTTGGAGAGCTTGAATTTTTTCTGGATTTACTTCGATCCCCCATTATGACACCATGAAGCCCAAAAATTTATCGAAGGTGACAAAGAACGTGCATTTGCAAGGGTTGAGCTTCATTCAAAAGCACCATAACATGGTTAATGTCTCCTCAAGATTGGTAATATGATGCTTGGTGGCCCTATTTTTAACGAGCACGTCGTCCATGTATACCTCTATATTTCTATCGATCTGCTCCTTGAAGATCTTATTGAAAAGTCGTTAGTAGGTTGCACCTACATTTTTTAAGCCAAACGGCATAATCCTGTAACAAAAAAGATCCTGACCAGTAATAAATGAGACTTTCTCCTCATCTTCGAGGGCCATCCAAATCTGATTGTATCCAGAGAATGCATTCATGAAAGATAAGAGCTGGTGCCCCGAGATCACATCCACCAATTGATCAATCCAAGGTAGAGGGTAGCTATCTTTGGGACATACTTTATTAAGATCAATATAGTCGATACAAACGCACTATTTTTTATTAGCTTTCTTGACTAGGACGACATTAGCCAACCACTTTAGGTAATATACTTCTCGAATGAACCCCGCCTTTAGAAGCTTGTCGATCTCTTCTTGTATGGCTTTTTGCTGCTTAGGAGCAAAGCTACACTTTTTCTGCCTGACCAGACAATGCTTCGGGTCCACATTAAGCTGATGAACTATGATCTCTGGATCAATGCCTGGCATATCAGAAGCTGACCAAGTGAATACATCTACATTGGCCTGCAAAAAGGAGGTGAGGTGGCTACGATCCTCTTCACATAAGTTGGAGCCGATCTTAACCACTTTGTTTGGATCCTCATCAATTGGCACCGAGATAAGATCATTCACTAGATGATCTCTTTGTTCAATTAGTTCATCCCGTACATTAAACTCATTTGTCGGCAGCTCCATGGGTGATGCTCCATGCAAAGTTGCCATGTGGCATTCCTTTGCAAGCTGTTGATCCCCCTGGAGCTCTCCAACCCTGTAAGGGGTGGGGAATTTCACCGTCAAATGATAAGTCAATACAATAGCTCGGAGAATATTTAGTCCAGAATGACCTAAGATGGCATTGTATACAGATGGACTCTTGATTACAAAATAATTCACTTTGACAACCGTCTGTTTTAGGGCTCATCCGATTATCATGGTCGGGAGATAGCTCCTTCCACGGGACTGTAGTACCCAAAAGTCCGATCAGAGGCGTATTCCTCTTCACCAGCAGTCCAGAATTTAAGTTCATATGAACAAATACATCGTAAAACAAAATATCAACTGAACTTCTATTATCAACTAGGACTCGATGTATACTGTAATTAGAAATATTTAAAGAAACAACTACAGGATCATCATGTGGATACTTTATTTCTTTCAGATCAACTTCAGAAAAAATGATTTCATCACTGATCTTCCTTTTCTTCGACTCCTTTCCTTTAGCTCGGCTCGACTCGGAGGTACCATGGCCGAGCTGCCCCTCAGAGATGGGGGTAATCGGATCGAGTCAGGTCATAAACAGGTCAGATCATAAATGGGTCGGATCAGAAAATCGTTAACCCAAACCCGACCTCTTTATTAAATAAGTAATCCGACTCGACCTATTTAACCTATTTATTAAATAGATCAAATTAAGTTAAATAGATTAAACAGGTTAAATGGATTAAACAGGTTAAATAGGTCGGGTTAAATGGATTACAAACATGTTAAACAGATTTTAAACAGATTAAACAGATCTCAAATGGGTTAAACAGGTTAAACAGATCGGATTAAATGGGTTAAAAATAGATTAAACAGGTTAAATAGATTATTTGACTCAACCCAATCTAGATATTAAACGGATTAAACGAGTTAAATGGGTCAAATATCAAAAATCCAAATCTGACCTAATTATTAAACAGGTTAAACGGATCGATCTATTTATGACCCAAATCTATTTAGCCTAAATCTGGACCTGTTTATGATGGGTCGAACACGGATCGGATTGACGGATCGGGTCATATTTTGCCAGCCCTACCCAGAGATCATACGGATCTTTTTTGCTATAGGTTGATCTCTATAGGAGTCTTCTTGCCAAGGTGGCTCACCACATGGGTTTTCTGGCATCCGTCATTCATCAATATACTGTCGAAGACGTCCACATTGGATGAGCATTTCTATCTCTTCTCTAAACTGCCAGCATTTCTCTATACCATGTTTGTGGTCCTAGTGGTACCTACAATATTTTTTTGGATTTCTTGCCTGCACCAGGGCGAGCATCTTCTTCGGCCAGGGAAGCTCCTCTTGCCGCTCTATCTCTATGAAGATTTGGGCCCAAGGAGTGTTTAGCGGAGTGAAGTAGTAGAATCTCCATGGAGGAGTTCGAGATCGTTGTGGCGCTGCAGGGGATCTACGTCGATTTCTCTGAGGTGGGATCTGAGAATGGTGAGACCTTGGTTCCACACGGTGATGCTGCACTCATCGATAGTCCTTCTTCTTCTCTTACCTGGCGTTCGACTGTGATCTGCTACTGAGGCTCTCCCCCTATCGATCCCATGCTTTCTCAGCTTGAGCATACTTCTCTGTCTACTTCAACATTTCGGTGAAGTCCTTTGGATAGTTAAATTGAGGAAGAAGAGGAGATTATTCTGAAGAAGCTCGGTCTTCAATGAGGTCATCATCATGGACTGATCTAAACTTCGAACTTCCAAGATCGCTGTGTTGAAGCGGTTGATGTAGTCTTGGAGCAGCTCATTCTCCCTTTGCTTGATGCTGACAAAAAAATTTGAGTTAGGTGTTGTTGGTAGCTGCTGATAAAGTGCATGATGAACAGTCGACTGAATTGATGGAAGGAGTCCATGGAGTTCGACTGCATATTTGAATACCAATGACAAGCTATCTTCCTCAGAGTCAAAAGAAAAGCTCGGCAGAGAGTTGCGTCGTTGGCCCTTTGCAAGAGCATAAGAGACCTGAAGTTCTCTAAATGGTCCACTGGGTTGGCAGTTCTATCATAGGGCTCCACTTGCGGCATCTTGAACTGAGGTGAGAGAGGTTCATTCATAATTTTCTGAGTGAACGATAGGTCGATGTTGAACCCCAGATCATTATTTGTCTGCCGCGGTGCCTGTAGCACGTCAATCCATTATTGCATCTCCTGGAGCCTTCTTTCTAGATCATCCTTGCAGGTTGGACGATGCTGAGGAAAAACATGACCTGGAGCAGAATCTTTTCTCGAGATCGAGGTAGGTGATCGCCTAGGTCTGTGGTGAAGTGGACTATCAGATCGGCTATGTCGACTAGCTCCCACCCTTGGGCTATGTGGAGGTCGGTCTACTGATCTCTCTCTGGCTGATCGTGAATTCTCAGGGGTAGGATGAGGTTCACTATTCTATTGCATCCCTCTCACTCAGTCAAAAGTGCTTGCACCTACTGAACGAGGCTATTGTACTAGTCCTGAGAGATCACTGGTATAGGAGGTTCTCCTAGATCGATGGTGGTGGTGCATTGGTCGGTAGGACGTTGTTGGCTTACCCATCGTTGGAGCATTGCGACGTGTTCGATGCATCCCTTCGTGTGCTCATGGTGACTGGTGGTAGGCTCTCTCCTCTCGAAATAGGATCTCGTAATCAATCGAGGTCCTTCTCTAGTACCAAGTGTTGCTCCTAATCTCTCCACCTGAGGTCGGCTGCCGAAGTAGATGTGGCTGAGGTAAAACCGCTATTAGAGCTTCGTTCAAACACCTACAAAGAAATCTTTACCGAGATATTCTCCGACGAAGACCCTCCGACGCTCAAGTTAGGGGATAGAGAACAATGAGAGGAGAGAGCAGAAAGTTAAGTGTGTACCTTGAGAGTCCCATAGTCTCATTATTTATAGGAGAGGAATTGGAGTCGTATTCATCTCGGAGTTCTAATAATCTTCCAGATTTGTCACACAGATTGATTTGAATAAGATATTTTTTTTACAGGAGATTCGATTGCAGAGAAATTTCATTCTATCCGGACTTTTCTAGTTTAAGAGAGAGGTCTGATGAGAAGGAGCTTAGCTCAGCCATAAACAAGCTATAATAGATCATTCGAGGCTGAGGTTGTAGAGTCCATGAAGCAGGTGTTGACCTCAAGTTGCCTGAGATTGGTCGGCAATGTGCAAGCTATGGTAGGTCGTAGTAGGATGAGGTGAACCAAGATTAGGCTAAGGAGTAGGAATTGCTATAAATTCAATAGGTCGTGCCTGGTGATCTTCATATCTACTGTATACCCATAATCTGGTAAATATCAATCTCCCATAGCTCAACTAGAGGCAAGGATGTGGTAGCCAAGGACAAGGTACAAATCCACAATACAAACCAAATCATTTTGTCACTCAAACTAAATCAGACCAGACCAGTGAACTATGGTTTGGTTTGGTCTGATTATCAGTTTGACATATTGCAACATAAAAGATGAAAAATCTTGAGAAAAAAAAATATTCTAGCCAAATAAAGACTGGAATTATCAGAATAACTTTTGGACCAATATATAGCTTCGATTTCTGGAACCGTTAAAAGTGAAAATTATGCCAATAGCCAACCAAAAGCTAGGCTCCATTCTAGGGTTTATGTATCAGTGTCAATATATACACATATTACGATTTACGATTTGGTCTGGTCTAATATTTTTGCAAAATCAGACCAAACCGTTAAACCATTTTATATAAAAATCATAAACCAAACCAAACAATTTTATTTTTCAAATCAAACCATACTAATAAAAATGCTTTAATCTGGTTCAATTTAGCGGTTAGAGCCATTTAGAGAGCACCCTTACTTAGAGGTTTGATAAAATAATTTATGATATATAGATGATGATATGGCATATAAGTGATAATATGATACTCGATGATGGACATTTTTAGGTAAAAAAATTCTATTGCAATATGTGCTATATGCCACATCATCACCTATATACTGCATCATTAAAATAAAAATTTTTATATATTATACCAGATCATGATCCATATGATGGCAGTGGTGCTAGTGAGAAAAATAATGCCACATTATTATCATCAATCAATCAATCATATAGTCATCTATCTAAATAGTTTATGCTATATAATCAGCCACATAATCACTAGCTAATATCGGCAATTCCAACAAGAGGTGGCTAAAATTGAGGAAGAAAAATTTTTGGAGAAAAAGAATTGAAAATAGAGAAAGGAGAACAGCATGAGGCATCATGGTTGCAATGGTATGCTGGTCCATATGGAATGAAAGGAATGGAAAAAATATTTTTGTTGAAAGCTTCCAATGTGGTTTAGAACATGCCATTCTCCTATCTAAAAATCAGAGTTTGTGTCCCTGGGAAAGTTAAGCAAGAGCTGGAAAATATGACAAAGGCTATAAAAAGATAGGGGAAGAATGAAGTAACTTCACTCTTGTGAAAGAATTAGATGGATCTTAATTTCTTCTCTTCTTTGGATTTTATGTTATTTTCTTATTCCAGGAAGTTAGCAGCACTAATTCAAAGAAATAATCTATCATTAGGATTGTAATTAACAATTTTGCTTCGTATATTTCCTCCCACTTGCTCATTTTTATTTTATATCTTTTTCTTTCTTTCTTCTTCCTATGCATATAAATCTTCCATTTAAATAAAGGCCTAAATGGTAATTAGCCTTCCATTTTTGAAAAAGAAGAAGAAGAAGAAGGATGAATCACGCCAAAAATCTTGAACTATTTGAAAATTTTTAATTTTTATCTGAACTTTGATTTAGTATAATCAGATCATCAAACTTTTCAATTTAGATCCTGACAATGAATTCTGTTTGGCTGCCATAACAGAGTGCCAGGTAATATCACATGAGTTGCTATTGTGGCAGAAGAGGGTGATGTGTATAAGTTTTTGTCCCTTATTTTTATCTCTTCAATTAAATTATGTTTGGTAGCTGGCAATCTATCCAGATTACTGATAATTAAATATGATAATCTGGATTACTGTATTTAGTATATTTTTTCGGTGGCAATCCAGATTGCCTCATGGGAGGCAATTTAGATTATCTTATGGAGGGATAGCTATCCAGATTACCACTTCTTTGGTAATATTGTAATAAAAATTTTAGACAAAAGTATCGCTCAAAAAAATTACACAAAATTCATTACCCAACCCTTCTCCCAGACCCCCCAACCCTCCTCCGCATGCACCCCTGGCCTGTGGCTCCTCCATCTTCCTTTGCTTGCCCGAGGCTCCTCTGCCCTTATCCTCTCAACCCCCTGTGGCTCCTCCATGCTCATCTCCACCATTTCCATGGCTCCACATGCACCTGCCCCCTTCCTATATTAGAAATTATATCCTAAAGTCAATCGTTTGATGATTGTGCTAATTATAAATATATATAAATTGATCAATAATAAAAGTTATTTGACCTTTTTCATCACAAAGTTACATCTTCTAACGAACTCCTATATTATGATGAAGTCTTTAGGATTACTTTGATCGATAAAGGAAGATTTATCGTATAGTTTTTGAACTTATTCGTGATCAAATGATACGTTATTACTAGGACGATAGTGATATCAAGTGTAGGTCATTGTGTGTCACATACGTTGGTTGTCTTCAAAACTAAATGGTGTGGAGATACTGGTATGACATGCAAGTGAGATGTAAGAGTACATCATCATGAAACGTGATCAACTGTGGAGCACTCTACTATCAAGAGTAGCTCGCAAAGTGTATGGGTATAAGTGTCCCTTCGATCTGAGATCACCACAGTGACTTGCAAGCAACTCACTATACTTTGATACTAGATAATCTGAATTTATAATTCAGTGATGGAAGATTTCTGGATGCAGTCAAGTACTTATCAAGTTGGTGCATGAGTCAAGATGGAATTGATCCCTCCAAATTAGTAGGAGTTAATGTATCAATGTATTTCAATTTAGCAAAACTTGAGCCTCGATAATCTATGTGATGGATTTGAAAGATTGAAATATAATGTGAATGACTTATCTAGGATTAACAGTTAAATCCTAAATTATCTTTGAGCATTAAGGTTAAATGGATGAATTATATGATAACCATACATCAGTAGGTTCTTAAATATTGCTTCGCCATCATTCGATCTATCCGAACGTCGGATCACCATTGCTAGATGGTTTCATCAATTGATTCAAAAATTTATTTTTATACTGTCGGCTTAGGTTCAAACCTATGGAGTCACACTCAAAAGAAGTTTCTGACTCATAATGTGGCTGATCAATGATTGAGGATCGTTCAAGGATTTAATCATTAATACGATTGATGATTAACCTTATACAAAAGTTACAATAAATTTATTTACCAAGTGTTAGTGAATTAATAGAGAATTAATTAATAATTAGATTGTTGATTAGCTCAATTTGATTAAGCAAAGAGGATTAAATAAAATCTAATTGAATTAGATTCAATTATGTTTGATCCGATTAGACTATGAAATGACCTAATCGCTAAGGAAGAATTATCCCTGATTTGATCAGAACTTTGATTCAATCAATTTTTAATTTGATTGAGATTTGATTAAAAATTTATGAATCTAATTAGATTAGATTTCATCTATTTTATTTGGGCTAAACCAAATGTGATTTGATTTGGATTCAAATAAGAAAATTAAGAGTCCATATAATGTTGGACCCTTCTCCCTTGCGCATGAAAACTTGGATGCCACTTTTCTCCATGCATAAAATTATTTTTTTTGAGATTTTTTCATGACAAAGAGTCCTTTGCCCTCTCTTTCTCACTTCCAAAATTGAATGAGATATGATTTTATTTGGTATGTTCAAATGAGATTTGAATTAGATACCATAAAAGATAATGTTTGACATTATCTACAATCTTGCTACCCATATTTTTTTTATTCCATTATTTTGTGTGACAAAATAAGAATTTTTCATTGTGGAAATCAGATGGAAAACCTGATTTACCATGAAAAAATATGAGATGGGGCATCCTATATTTTTTTGGATGTGCATTGGCGTGGAATTTAAAGAGGAGGCGATATCTTGTTAGAGTCCATGATCTCTTGGACTCTTCATCCCACCTACTTACACATTGAAATAAAAGGAGTTTTGTTTTCATTCTTATGCGTGTAAGAGACTAGAAGAAGGGATTTCATGGTGAGAAGTCCTTGGGCATAGGTTCCTAATGTGAAAAGAGAAGGAGAGTCCTTTCTCTTAGGGTATATGCAAAAATCTAGTTTCTAGGGTTTCTTTTTCAGGGTTTGAGAAGAGAAAAAAAATAAGAAAAAAATTATTTTCTTCTCTATCTTTCTTCTACCTCTTTACCTCCTCCAGAAGTCCATCTTCAACCTCTAAACAGGTTTTAAATATTTGAAGAAAGGATCTAGATTAATCAAAAAGGAGGTCTTCATACGAACTAGTAATCCCGAAAAGATTGATCAAATCAGAGCTTCGAGTGAATTTTTCGTAGAGGCCGGACGTATGTGCTACTATGAGAAATTAACAAGAATCATCTTTATCATATCTCTTAATAGTGATGATCATCGATCCATGCTTAGATATCGAGTTCTAAACTTAGATGGGTGTAGATTTGATCAACTACTTACATCCATGCATGCAGATTTTGTCATGTGATTATTTTAGATTTTATATGCAATATATCATGTCATAGTTTTTAGAGTAGGTTGATTTGATGATTAGATCATATGCATGTTAGGTTAATATGATTAATCTAATTATCTTCTGCTGTATTTTATTTCAAAAATTTTTGAAATACATGCATGAAATCGTCTATATTTTTCAACAGTGGTATCAAAGTCTAGGTTCGTTATGACATATTATATATGCTCATTAAATCTAAATTTAATTTTATTTAAATTTGATATATGATATCTTTAATCTAAATTTAATTAATGATTGATCGCACAAACTGACATAAGGTTGTCCTGCTGTAGGGTTTATCCCTTACAGTGAAAAGGTTGTCCTAGTTTGTACTGATCATTGATAAAATCTGATTTTACATATTGCATATGATGTTTATGATCTGATTTAGATATGATCTAAGGTTGTGATTAGATCTGATATAATTTAGATTAGATCTAAATTTAAATATATATGATATGTGGTTAGATTAGATGATCAATTAGCAAGTACTTGAATTGAGTTGATCATCAGGCCGTCCGATCATAGAAGCAAGAAGAATTTAAAGGCCCTCTCTTTTCATTCAATGGGATATTCTTATGGCATGTAGGGATGCCATGTGATTAGATCCCATGAAGAAGAATATGGAAGGAAGAATTTATTTTTCTGTAAAATCTTAGATTTTGAAATTTTAGGTTTGTTGTATATGATACAAGGTTATATAAAAAATAAAGCATCTAATCTATATGATTAAAATTATTTTAATCATGAGAAAATAAAATCTTGAATCATAAAAGATTTAGATATGATCTAAAAGGATGTTTATGATTGATTTTATTTTAAGATTATGTAAGATTTTTAGATTCGAAACTCTTTGAATCATGCTCGCACAACTACTGAGCCGCTCTAATTCTGAATTGAGTTGACCCAATCCCTTTGTGTAGCCGGCTCAATATTGATTGAGTCGATCCAATTTCAGAATAGAAAGTCTTTGCATAATATTTGTTGTAAATTGTTTACAAAATGAAAAGTTAAAATTATTCAAAACTTAACCTAAACCCATGTTGATGCTGAAACTTAATTAAGAATTAAGTGTAGAATCGATTAGATCTAGAATTTCGCATAAAATATGGGGGGCATGGGTTAGCTAAAATAAGGTTTTTTTAATTGAATTAGACCTAAGGTTAGAATCAAAGAGTTAATGGACCATGTAGAGAAATTGATTAAATTTAACCAAATGTTGAATTAGATTAAATTAAGATTTTTCTAGAACCAATATAATAGTTGTAGATAGTCAAGTCTATGTCTTTGATTAGATCAAATAGACTTTGATTGTGGCTCAGTGGTTGAACTCAAATCATTAGGTTGGTCAAATTAAAACTAATTAATCAATTAGTATTTAAGATAAGTTTGGTATTTTGATCGATGATTTTTAATTGAAAGCAGCTTACCTGACCAATTTGGTGAATTAAATTTTGATTAGATCGCTAAATGATTCAAGTTAACCCATGCCATTAAGGTTGATCGGTGTGACTGATCTAGATGCCATTTCAATTAATATATCCCTAATCTGATTCAATGACTTGATGAAGTTAGTGAGAGGATTGTGATCCACTGATTGATCTCTTCTTCTCTTTTCTCTAAATTAATTAAATCTTCTAAATTATTAGGTCCCTAAAATGAGCTGGTTATGATAATAACTAGATCATAGCCTCCCATTAAGATGAATGGTAATAGGTCCATTATTTTTTATTGACATTGTAGGCACCATCCATCTGATATTCTCTCTGAATAATGAAATTATCATTTATCATATGATGACTTTATTGTCTATTTGATGATGGTTGGGTTGACCGAGCCATCCTTGAGCTTGATCATTCATTAGTTAGAATCACTGAGTAGGTTCATATTAATGGTTTGATCTAATCGAGACTTTTAGTAGATGCCCATCGCCTACTGAAATAAAATTTGAGGTTAAATTAATTACTAAAAATTATTTGAAGAAATAATTAGTTGAGAACCTACCCATAGGTGCATATGGGTTGATCGAGCCATCCTCAGATCTGTATGGATTCTAGTACCCGCTAAGAAATTAAGGTAATTTCTCGGATTGGAGGTAGAGGCTACCAATTTGACTAAAATAGTGGGAGAACCTTTAGACTAAAGTTCAAATTTTTAGACTTAATCAATTCATAAATATAGAGGTCTTGTATTTTTTTTTCAGTTATGGCTAGATGTCTGTTGCTCTATTCAATGTTTGACATTGACTTATTTATAGGACCCAACTTCGATAGATGATATCAGAAGTTGCAAATAGTTTTAGCGCATGAATGGATCCTAAATATGATTATAGATCCAGCACCTAATATTCCCATATCTAATACACATGATGTGATAAAAGACACTTATCAGAAGTGGCCAAATGATCGTATCTCCATGTGGTATTTTTTTAGAGTAGCGAAGAATATGAATTTAGTTGTAAATTCGATGATGCTCAGTGGAAGAAATCTTTCAAATATTGAAGGAGTTCTTTTGCACATCTGAAGATGTGTCTTTAGTAGGACAACAATCCTTTGAGAAAGAAAAAGAAGGTGCAAAGAGTCGTGCTTGGGCTGAGGAGTCCGAACTGACAAAAGAGTCTAAGGTTAACCTAGTCTGGCAGAGTCCCTTAATCTGAACAGGCTAAGAAAGAAAAATTAGCAAAGGATTGCTGGACAAGATACTTATATGATAACACCTTATGATTTCTCTATCTATGACACTACTATCTGGATATTGGATATTGAAAGTCTACGTAAATTGTTGCAACGACTTCAGATTAGTAGAAAGTTTGAAAATAGCAAGAGGTTTCTGAATGTTAGAGATGGAAATTATGTTTTAATCTTAGTTTTAAAAATCGTCGAACCTATTTTCAATTCAAACAATATCATTTTGGTGATTGTCACTATTGTCCATTTTGACGAATGTATTTTTCATAGACTTTATGACCAGGGATAGATTTACATTGTTAACATAGAATAATTTTTGTGATATCATTATAGGTGATGTCAAAATCATGTGTGGACTATTGAGAAATGGTATTTACGAATAGTCATAGCCTGTTAGTGTACTACACACAACAAACAAACTCCTTAGAGTAGATAATGTCATGAAAGCCTACCTTTGGTAATTTAAGCTCAGTCATATAAACAAGAATAGGATCAACATGAGATAGCTCTCGAAGTCAATAATTATGAATCATTATCAACCTGTTAATCCTATCTCTTTAATAAGATGACCGAATCACTTTTTGCTTGAAAAGATGAACGAGCCAATGATGTTCTAAGTCTGATACATATTAATGTATTGGATCTACGAACATATTTGTCATAAATTTAGATTATTTAAAATATTTAAATAATTTCTTAATAAAGTAGAGAAATAAACTGGGAAGAGCATTGATACTCTTCCGTCAAACCAAAGAGGAGAATGCCTTTCAGGTGAGTTTTGATATATCTAGAAGAGAATAGGATTCTCTCTTATTGGAATCGACTTTGTTAGACATAGTTCGATCCATGATGGGGTTTACAAGTCTGCTAGTCTCCTTTTAAAGTTTTGCTTTTAAGACTACTTGTTATGTTCTGAACTGGATTCTGAATTAATCAATCGCATTAACTCCATATGAGATATGGACTAGGTGTAAATCGATACTTTTTTACCTTAGGATTTGGGAGTGTTGTTCTATGTCAAGCATTTGTAAACCGATTAGCTTGAATTCTGATCCTATATGTATTATTTTATAGAGTAACCCCAAAGAATCTAGAGGATATTACTTCTATCTTACTGAAGAATAAAAGTTGTTTGGCATTCTTTTTATAAAAGGAGTACCTTAGTAAAAGAACTGATGCCTTTAATGTAAAACTTATGAAGTTTGACAGGTAGAAGAACTGACACAATCTAGTGAACCCATAGAACCGGATTTGATTAGATCCAATCCGGAACCCACTGTAGAGGCACCATTAAGGAGATCCGGTAGAGTATCGTGTCCATTGAATAGATACTTCAGCTTCTAGTTTCGGGATGTGATTCTGTTGAACTCGATGAGAACAATAAGGATTGATCACCTATATGGATGCCATACAGAGGTCTGACTCCACTTAATGGCTTGGAGCCATAAAGTCAAAATGGAGTCCATGAAGATCAACAGTATATGGACACTCGTTGATCAACTCGAAGGAAAAAAATTCATAGAGTGTAAGTGGATCTTTAATAGGATCAAAAAGTGTAGACGAGAAGGTGGAGACCTACAAAATTCATCTGGTTGCCTAAGGATATCATCAACATTATGGTATTAACCATAATGAGATAATTTTTTGCTGTGATAATGCTAAATATTTCAGAGTTGGAACATGTATTTTGATAAGTGATCAAAATACATGGTTTCGTTGAGAACAAAGAAAAACTCTGTAAATACAAATTGGTTAATAGTTCTATAAGTATATTTCTTTTTTTATATAAATAAAAAAATTTTAATCAAAAATAACATCCCTTATATTATAGGGAATAAAAGTTTTACTGTTATCATTGTTCTCCATAAAAGATTTGAAAAAAATATCCCTCATCCGAGGGATGAAGATCTATAGAGATAGATCTAAAAGCCTACTTAGATTATCCCAATCTATGTACATAGAGTATTTATGAGTAGAATTTATTCTATCATGAATACTATGTATAAAATCGGATATAGTATACTCACTAAAGTAGTGAGTGGATACCTGAAAGATCTGAATGAGAATCACTAGAAGGTCATCCTTAAGTATTTTAGGAATACTAAGGACCGACGACTTAGTTATGGAGAATCTGACTTAAAACTTATAGAGTATGACTTCAATTTTTAGTTGGATATAATAATAGCAAGAACGTATCGAAATACATCCATACCCTAAATAATAGAGTAATCTGCTGAAAAAGTTTCAAGCAGAAAGATATAGCCAATTAAATTTGCGAGGCTGAATACATTGCAACATCTGATGCTTACAAGAAAGCTATGTGATTGTACAGATTCACTGACAAGCTAAAGTGGCACCCTCCGATGATAGTTCTGTTGTATTGTACAGTACCAAAGTCATAGTTCATGTCAAGGAGCCGAAATCTCATTAGCTTACCTAGCATTTTGCATCGCTACCACCTTATTTGGAAACTCTGTTAAGGTGACGTTGAACTTTAGAAGATCGACGAAAAGGAGAATCTGATCAATCCATTTACTAAAGTCTCGATATCTAAGAGTTTTGAGATGATAAATCGAAGATGGGTATATAATACTATACTTATTGGCCTTAGTCCAAGTGAGAGTTGTTGGAAATTATATCTTAAAGTCAATCGTTTGACGATTGTGCTAATTATAAATGTATATGAATTGATCAATAATAAAAGTTATTTGACCTTTTTCATCATAAAATTATATCTTCTAACGAACTCCTATATTGTGATGAAGTCTTTAGGATTACTTTAATCGATAAAGGAGGATTTATCGCGTAGTCCTTAAACTTGTTCGTGATCAAACAATACGCTATTACTAGGATGATAGCAATATCAAATGTAGATCATTGTGTGCCATATGCGTTGGTTGTCTTCGAAATCAAATGGTGTGGAGACACTGGTATGACATGCAGATGAGATATAGGAGTATATTATCACGGAACGTGACCAACTATGGAGCACTCTGCTATCAAGAGTAGCTCGCAAAAGGTATGGGTATAAGTATCTCTCCGACCTAAGATCACCACGGTGATTTACAAGCAATTCACTATACTTTGGTGTCAGATAATCTGAATTTATAATTCAGTGATAAAAGATTTCTGGGTGTAGTCAAGTACTTATCAAGTCAGTGTGTGAATCAAGATAGAATTGATCCCTCCAAATTAGTAAGAGTTAACATATCAATGTATTACAATTTAGCAAAATCTGAGCTCGGATAATCTATGTGAAGGATTTAAAAGATTGAAATATAATATGGATAACTTATCTAGGATTGATAGTTAAATCCTAGATCGTCTTTGAGTATTAGGATCAAAGAGATGAATTATATGGTAACCATATGCTAGTAGGTTCTCGAAGGTTGCTACACCATCATTCGACCTATCTGGACGTCAATTCATCATTGCTAGATGGTTACATCGATTGGTTTAAAAATTTATTCTTGTGCTATCAATTTAGGTTCGAACCTATAGAGTCACACTCAAAAGAAGTTTCTGATTGATCATGTGGTTGATCAACGATTGAGAATCATTCAAGATTTAATCGTCAATTTGATTGATGATTAATTTTATGCAAAAGTTGTAATAAATTAATTCATCAAGTATTAGTAAATTAATAAAAAATTAATTAATAATTAGATTGCTGATTAGCTCAATTTGATTGAACAAAAAAGATTAAATAAAATCTAATTGAATTAGATTCAATTAGGTTTGACTTGATTAGGCTATGAGATGACCTAATCATTAAGAAAAAATTATCCCTAATTTGATCAGAATTTTGATTCAATCAATTTTTAATTTGATTAAGATTTGATTAAGAATTTATGAATCTAATTAGATTGAGTTTTATCTATTTTATTTGGGCTAAACTGGATTTGATTTGGTTTGGATTCAAATAAAAAAATTAAGGGTCCGTATAATGTTGGACTCTTCTCCCTTGCGCACTAAAACTTGGACGTCACTTTTCTCCATGCACAAAATTATTTTGTATGAATTTTTTATGCCAAAGAGTCCTTCACCCTCTCTTTCTCATGTCCAAAATTGGATGAGATCTAACTTTATTTGGTATGTTCAAATGAGATTTTAATTGGATACCATAAAAGATAATGTTTGATATTATCTACATATTTTTTTATTCCATTATTTTGTGTGACAAAATAAGAATTCTTCATCATAGAAATTAGATGGAAAACCTGATTTATCATGAAAAAATATGGGATGGGGCGTCTCATATTTTTTTGGATGTGTATTGGCATGGAATTGAAAAAGGAGGCGACATCTTGTTAGAGTCCATGATCTCTTGGACTCTTCATCCCACCTCCTTACACATTGAAATAAAAGGAGTTTTATTTTCATTCTTGTGCATGTAAGAGACTAGAAGAAGGGCTTTCATGGTGAGAAATCCTTGGGCATGGGTTCATGGTGTGAAAAGAGAAGGAGAGTCTTTTCTCTTGGCGTGTGTGTAAAAATCTAGTTTCTAGGATTTCTTCCTCAGAGTTTGGAAAAAAAAAATAAGAAAAAAATTATTTTCTTCTCCATCTTTTTTTCACCTCTTCATCTCCTCCAGAAGTTCATCTTCAATCTCTGAAAAGATTTCAGAGATTTGAAGAAAGGATCCAGATCAGCTAAAAAGAAGGTCTTCGCATGAACTAGCATTTTTTAGAAGACCGATCAGATCGGAGCTTTAAGTGAACTTTTCAGAGAGGTCGGACGTATGTGCAGCTATGAGCAATCAGTAAAAATCATCTTCACTATGTCTCTCAGTAGCGACGATCATCGATCTGTGCTCAAGTATCGAGTTCTGAATTCAAATAGGTGTAGATTTGATCTACTGCTTAATCCATGCATGCAGATTTTATCGTGTGATTATTTTAGATTTTATATTTAACATATAATGTCATAGATCTTAAAGTAGGTTGATTTGATGATTAGATCATATACATGTTAGGTTAATATGATTAATCTAATTATCTTCCGCATGCGCCCCTGGTCTGTGGCTCCTCTATCTTCCTTTGCTTGCCCGAGGCTCCTCCACCCTTGTCCCCCACCAACCCCCTGTGACTCCTCCATGCCCATCTCCACTCTCCCCATGGCTCCACATGCACCTGCCCCCTCCCCACCCCTTCCAATGCCCACAGTTCCCCACACCCCTCGGCTCGTCACTTCTTCATGCCACCATCACACCCACATCACTCCTGTTACTTCTCACCAAAGAAAAAGAAAAGCATCAAGATAAAATTATTGAGAATATTTTAAAATTTTGATTTCACATTATCAGTAATCTAATTGTCATATCAAATATATCAATCAAGATTTTCAATAATTTTACTGCAACATTATCTATGTGTACCAAATACGGTAATCAATATTACTGGCAAGGTTGGCAGAACCGGTACCGGTGGCTGGATCGATCGATCGATGGTATAGTATGGTACGCTTCTGTTTCGTTCCGAACCGAGGTGAACCGACGAAGGAAAACACGGACGAATCGGAGAAGAAAAAGAAAGAAAGAGAGAGAAATAGATAGAGAGAGGGAGGGAGGAAGAAAAAGAGGGAGAAAAATCCGTTGGAGGGGCCGTCGGAGGGCGGCCGTGACCGTCGGACAGCGAAAAGGGCTCCCGCGGCTTGCACGGGGAACAGGGGCGATCCGTCCCCATTTGTCGGGGCTTTTTTTAAAAAAAATCTTTTCAAAGTGAAGTCGGCAAAATCCTTGCTGGCTTTACTTAAGTGAAACCGGCAAAACCCATGCCGACTTCACTTTGAAAAGACTTTTTAAAAAAAAATCCCGAGAAACAGGGGCGGATCGCCCCTGTTCCCCGCGCGGAGCCGCGGGACCCTTTCCGCCGTCCGACGGCCACGGCTGCCCTCCGACCGCCCCTCCGATGGATTTCCCTCCTTTTTTTTCCTCCCTCCCTCTCTCTCTCTATTTCTCTCTCTTTTTTTCTTTTTCTTCTCCGGCACCGGCATGTGCCGTTTTGCATGTCGGAACCGTCTCGGTTCTCCATCGGGATGATTCGGCACACCCCGTATCGGATGGTTCAATCCGATACGGCAATCTTTGATTACTGGTAATTTAATGGTGGCAATCATCCTGAAAGCAATCCACATTATTTTTCAAGATTGCTTGGCGATGCACTAAATGCAATCTTAGGATTTTTAACTTTCATTTCCATTCAAATGCTAACTCTTCTTGATGGTATTTCTCCTAGGCGACAAGTAGCAGACAATTGACAATGGTAGGAAAAGGGAGAAGGGAGGAGATGGACTACGTAAGAAAAAAGTTCTAGTGATTGGATCTAAGTATTTTTATTTTTTTTTTTTATCTTTGTTCATCTATTTTTTGGTTGTTTGAGGTCATAGTTTCTGATTTGAGAAAGATGGATTGAATAATTTTGATTTGAAGGAATGGTATGTATTTAACTATTAGTTTTTTTCTTTTATTTTGTCCCTCGAGAAGTTCAAAAAGTTGGATTGATATAGGCTAAGATATAAGATTTTTATGGGTTTACTTTTTAAGATTTTTCATCCCTTATCTTGGGTTCCCTTATCTTAAAAAAAAAAATAAAAAAGAGAAGTATTTGTAATGAGTTACTACATTATATATTTTGAATATTATCATATAGATTGTCAAGTCATAAAAAAAAAAAATCAACTTTCAAGAGCCCCCAAGTAATGGATTAAAACCCATTGTCATATTTCTCTACCTTTGTTTTTCGCATTCTTAATTTTTAATTCTGTTGTTCGTATTTTAGGTGAGAAAAAAAAAAGATTTAGTTACTATGATAATAAGTCTTTTGCTTTTCCATTCTCTCTTTTTTTCTTTTTTTTTTTTTTTTCTCACTCTTGCTATTCGCCCCAAAGTCGTTGCCAAGATCTCTAGTCGCCGAATGAGCAGAAGGAATGGAATTAGTACGTAAAACCTTAGTCAGAGGAGAAGAGAAAAGGATTTCAGAGCTTTTTTCTGTATCAATCGAAAGGATGATAAATCTATAATTTTTAACAAACCACATGATATACACTATCACGACAGTCAAAAGGAATTCATAGCCCAGGTATAAGTTAAAAAAATTTAAAAATTTAATTATCTGATCGTGTTAAATTAGAGTTCCAAAGGAAATTGAAAATCTTCAAATAATTTAAAATTTTTGATATGATTAATTTAAAAAAATAAAAATAATTAAAATTAAGAGAGATGAAAATATTAAAATAGTAACAGATTAATAGAGGCCAAATTTAAGGTTTTTAAAACTTAAGAATTTAGTAAAAATTCGATCTACATTTGGAGTATAAGAAAGCATAATTTATGCTCGTCTCTTTATTCTTTTTCTGTTTTCCTTCCGGTTTCCCTGTGCGGGTCACAGTCTCCAACGACGGAAACGGCTGGTGGAGCATTAGGCCCCCCGGCTGCACCATTCCCTCACCGACCACGTCCACCACGTTTTTCTTCGTTTGTTTCTTCTTCTTCTTTTTTTTTTTTTGGGGTCCCACTAGGACGTACCACCCACCCCAACGGCCCTTCACTTTTGGCTATTTATAGCCCTCCTCCCACGGGATGTTGAGCGTACAACCTTCTAATAATAGCATCAAATATGACTTCGAGTCTTCTCCTTTGCTTTTCTGTGCTCTCCGTTCCTCTACTTCTCTTCCTCTTTAATCAAGTAAGAAGGGGAAGCCTCTATGGAAAGGTGGCAGCAAGCAAGCTGCCTCCAGGCCCATGGAGGCTCCCCATCATTGGAAACCTATACCAGCTCGGCCCATTGCCTCACCACTCACTCCATCACCTATCTCTCAAGCATGGAGACCTCATGTATCTCCAGCTTGGTTCCATTCCCGCTCTGGTCGTCTCTTCCAGCGAGGTGGTTCGAGAGCTCATCAAAGTCATGATCTCGTACTCTCCAGCAGGCCGGCCTTGTATGCCGCAAGAAAGTTCACTTATGGCTTCGCAGACATGGCTTTCGCACCCTACGGAGAACACTGGAAGCAGGGTCGCAAAGTTGTTGTCTCGGAACTTCTCAGTGCAAAACGAGTGCAATCTTTTCAGGTGATAAGGGATGAAGAAGTAGCCATGTCGATTGCTGCTATCAAAAGACTATCTTCTTCTTCTCCATCTCCTGTTCCCATTAACTTGAGCGAGATGCTGCTCTCTCTCTCAAATAATGTTACTTGTCGCGCTGCACTTGGTGAGAGGTTCGGATCCAGCAATTATGAGGAGGATGCGAGCAGAATCTTTCATATCCTTGAAGAGACGCAGAGGCTGCTTGGAGGGTTCTGCACGGCAGATTTCTTTCCATGGTTGGAGTGGATTCATAAGCTGACGGGCTTGCAAGCAAAGCTGGAGGGCAACTTCAAGGACCTGGATGAATTCTATGATCAGGTGATTGAAGAGCACATCGAGACAGTTGACTTGTCGCACCCCGGAGATGAGGACCTCGTCCATGTTCTGCTTCGACTTCAGAAGGACCCATTGCGCGGAAACATCAACATAGATCACATCAAGGGTCTTCTGACAGTATGATTGCTCTCTCTCTCTCTCTCTCCCTCTCTCATATTTAATTAATCTCTTGATATTGTCTTTTTCATAAAATTTAATATTAAAATCAATGATGACCTTTCCGTATTTAATGTCCATGAGGTTGATTATAATCTTCGTGACCAAAAGAGCCTAGAAGTAAAAATTATGTCAATAATATTTGTCTCTAACATATGCATCAAATAAGTTAAAAAAAATAATTTATATAATATGATATTATATTTTAATATAATCTGAGTCATGACATCTATTGATTTTAATTGATATATATTTTAATATATAGATCTTGGTTATAAAATACTTTTCAAATTAAATATTTATTATTCATTTTAACGTATTAGCACCAAATAAGTACTATATTCATTTTTTATCTGCATTATCTTGCAAAGGTTAGAGATTGAACCTCCCATCATTGATATTTTGAATTTAAATCCTTTACCAAATATATAATGTAAGTTAAGTTTGTTCTCCAACTCATATTTATAAAATTAAGGGAAATGTAGTATCTGATCCTTCTTTTTGGCTACCATTTTTTTCCCAGCCCTTTGACCATTATTAGTTTTTAATTTCTAGTAATACACATATTTTGTACAAGGTTTACACAAATTTGCACTTGCATCTCACACACTTTTACTAGTCCTTGCATACAAATAGTTTTATGCACATAGATATAAATGTTCATGGGGCTATGGATTAAAAAATAAATAGCTTAGAATTATAAAATGGGATTCCATTCAATAGGGATTAAACATCAAATGGTGGCCCATAATGGGTATACTTTAGAGACTTGTTTGGTTGACGAAAAATAGAGGGGGAAGAGACACTTTCTGAAAAGTGGAGAAATAACTTCTTGTTTGGTTGGAATTTTAAGAGAGAGAGAGTGAAAAAAATACTTTCCATAAAAAGTCACTTTTCATATTTCATGGGAAGTGAAAATCCATGGAGGAGATAGATTTTAGCACTTCTCGTAACAAGAAAAGTGGTGTTACTTTTTTCTTTCCTAAAATACCTTTTTAAGATCCATAGTTAAAATTTAGTAAAATATCAATGGATGGTTAGAATAAAATATTGAATAATAATATAATATAATATTAATATTATCTTAATATTTATATAATATAATATTAATATTTATTATATTTTAATATTTACTTTAATATAATATTTTTATTAATATTAATATATTATTTATATAAATATAATAATATATTTATATCTATATTAATAAATTTATTATATTAAAATATTCATACTATATTAATATAATATTAATATATTAGTATTATATTAACACAATAAATTATTATGGTCTAATGTTATATTATAATATATTAATATTATATTTATATAAAGTTTATGAGTAAAAATGCATGGTTTTATATTACTAAGGGTATAATAGGTATTTTACATAGATTTTTGAGAAAAATAAGTGTTCATCTAAATATAAGCTACTTTATAATAAATCACTTCCCATGATCAACCAAATATTTCAAAATCCTATTATCAAGAAGTAACTTGCTGGAAAGTTACTTTTCAGGAAGCTACTTCTTAAGAAGAAAAGTTCTTCCCACGAATCAAATGAATCCTAGATGATATTAGGATAGCATCTTTATATATATTACTACTTACGAGTGGCATTTTTTTTTGAAGTAAGTGCACTGATTGCTAGTCTATGTCTCCTAAATTATAGGATATAGAAATTATTTCCTAAACATTGTTGGATGTGGATTAGCAATTGGAGCTAAGACATGCCTAATTGGTGAAAAATTTAGGAGTGCAACACTATCTAAGGTTATTATCTATATCCATGTATTTCGAGCGTGAACGGATTCATGCTATGGAGCGGCCTAGAAGTTGCTGGCGTTTTAGTCAACTATCAAATTAGTATGTATTTGCTCTCTTCACTTTACTCATATGTGCTTGCTATCTCTCTCTCCCTTTATCACTATAATTTATGAACATGTGTCATCAACAAAATTTTTTTTTTGGAAATTAGGAATTAACAGTTTTGGGATTAATTAGAAAAAAAGCATTATTGATCCTATTTTTTTTATGACTATGATTTTAAATTCACAGCAGAGATCAGAATAGATCCAAACAAAACAAATTCAAGAGACTTAAAAATATGATAAGTAAATATTTTCTGTTTCGTAGGATATCTTCATTGCTGCAACCGATACAATTTCAGCAACACTAGTATGGACAATGGCGGAGCTCGTGAGAAACCAAAATGTAATGACCAAGGCACAAGAAGAAGTACGAAAAGTTGTTGGCAACAAAGACAAGGTGGATGAATGTGACCTGCGACATCTTGAGTATTTAAAATTGGTGATTAGGGAATCATTTCGGTTGCATCCTCCTGCTCCATTTCTAGGGCCTCGTCAGACCAACGAGATTTGCAAGATTAGAGGATATGAGATCCCTCCAAAAACAAGGGTCTTCATTAATGCAAGAGCTATAGGAATGGATCCAAATATTTGGACAAATCCTACGGAATTTTATCCCGAGAGATTCTTGACGAGTGACATTGACTTCAAGGGACAAGATTTTGATCTCATACCATTTGGAGTTGGCCGAAGGATGTGTCCAGGCATGAATTTTGCAATAGTGTTAGTTGAGCTTGTCCTCGCTAACCTTTTGTATCATTTGGATTGGAAATTACCATTTGGAATGCGAGAGGAGGATTTGGATTTAGATGAGAAATTTGGGCTTACTGTGCACAAGAAAAATCCTCTTTGCCTTTTAGCTCAACCTAAAGATAATTAGATAGCTTCATGTATGACACAGAGGGTATCATGTTGAAAATAATGAGATGTCATTATGATACTAACACATATTTTTAACATGACACTCTTTATGATACCCTACATGATACTTATATGATTTACTGTGCTTGTTACTTAGTCTTGATTATTTGGAAGTGGTGTACTAAGGAATTGGGAGTATAACATTATTTCCATGAATATGTACTTCAAGTTTGTATTATCTGTTTATGATTTTACTTAATGAAAAAAATGATCTCCTTGTGTTATTTTTTTTTTCTTTTTCTTATATCTGATTGAGATCACTCTATTTATTTTGTTTCTTCAAAAACTTGCTCATTATTTGCTTTATAATTTGAAGGTTAGATAGAGTGATACAATTTTTATTATTCAGGTTGTACAAAATGAGGGAATGTGTGGGAAAACACATGATATTAACTTAAATAAAAAAGACTTTATGGTTATAAGTTATAATATATCAATTGATGTGCAAATCAACCAAAATGGGTAAGGGAGACATCATTGTTAAAGATGAGAAAAAGAGCTAGGATAAGAAAGATCTCAAGTAATCCCAATAACCATTGATAAAACTTAAAATATGAAGCATATAGAGATTTTAAATTATTATCATCTTCACCTACGGAATCCACCAATGATTTATCAAAATTACTAGACCAAGTTTACACTAGGTTTAGTATGGTTGAAATCCTACCAAATCTCCTTCCTTTCGATGATGTTAGCCCAAGACCCAAGTAATTCCATTTATTGGGATGGTTAGGATATGTGCATAGAAAATGTAGGAGACCCATTAGGTCACTCTAACTTGACCTATTCAAACATGACCCAAACCTGACCAAGAGCATTTAGGTTTAGCTTGAGCCAGATTTAGGTTCCAAATCAATACATGATAAATACAAGAAAAAATTAATGATAAGATGAAAAATAGATAAAGAAACCTAAACATGGTAGGGGATGGTCACAAAATGTAACCATATATGTAGTTTATATGATGCATTAACTATAAATACATTGCCATAGTATCTGATTTATAAATTATAGTTGGAATTTGATTCAAACATCCATTAGGATTAAAAATTTAACCTAATCTTCAAAATTAAGTTGAGAATGGATAAATTCAAATTCACCATATTCAAGGAATTCCTTGTAACACTTACACATATCTCAAGGTTCATTCGGTAAAATTATCAATTTATCTTTAATTATACAAATAGACGAATTACCTAAATAATTAATAAGAATAAGTTGAAATTAATCAAACATATTCTATGAATTATAAATAATCACCAAAATAATATTATATCATATTTAATCAACATATACCCCTGAATTATTAACCATGTGCAAAGGCACTTTGGTCATTTCATATATCATCCTAATAATTTGTAGATTTATATTTTTTTTGTATTATTTACATCTTAGATAAGTTGATTTTCAACCTAGTTAATCTAAGGTTGTTCTTGTAGAAGTGGATGTAATAATTAACTAGGGATCTTACAAAACATAGAAATCATAGTTCTATATTCATTTGATATCTTCATAATCATTTCTTTTTGCTCTTCATTCTCACAAGGATAAACCATACTTTTGACTCAACAATATCACATGATTGGGCAATAGAAAAATTAATGAAGTGTTAAGGTAGAAAATGAGGAAAATGAGAGTAAAATCAAAAGAAATTAAGAAGGTTAATTATGATCATTGTTTATTATTTTTCTATAATTCAAATGAATGGTTCTTTACTTTTCTAGAAAAATTAGTATTTTTGAATTTTTTTTGACATTTAAACAAATTATTTTACACCAGTTGCATAATAAAATATGAGGGGCTACCTATCCCTTTCATTTTCTTTCTAAGATTCTTTTAATATTTATGTGAAAACTTAAAATTTTATGTAATAAATTTTATTCTCTATGATGCGTGAAGGAACTATCCAACTATTTCATTGCAGGACTTGAAATAAATAATAAATATTTTTTTAAAAATGGATAAAGTTGACCTAATTAGGGGTTAAAATGGATCGAATAATATCACCTGAATCCATTTTCATATTTGAATTTATCTGAATATGGATAGAAATTCGAACATCTAACTAATATCTATATCCGTATCTATATCTATCAAAGAAAAATAAATATATATTTAAATAGACAACTATCTGATCCATATCAAAATATCCAAATCTATTTGTAGTTCTATTTAAGTTTATATAGCACTCATGAACTTGTAAGAAAAATAAATAACTATATTAATATGCTATTAATTTAATTTTTTATTTATTTAGTAATATCTTTGATTCTAAGATTATAACTTTGAATTATTAAAATTATTGTCATATTTATATCTATACTTCTAGTAACCAATTTGTATCCATATTCATTTAAAACAAGTATGGACATGAATTTTTTGCATCCGACTAATATTTGTATGCATATTTTATTTGTCAAACAAAAAAATATGGTTGTAAGATGTATCTGATCCATATCTGATCTAATTTTAGCCCTAGACCTAATGCTTCTATTGATTTTGAATAATTATGAAACAATCAAGATATGATATATCCCAACTTTTCCTCAAAGCTAACCAAACCCAAATAAGTTTAGACTTAACCTTGGCCTAGACATGGCTAGAACCCAATTAAACCCTTATTATAACTAGCTTATTGGACTAGAGTATATGCATAAGCCTCACATAAGAACTGAGATAAAAAGTGGATAACATAAGTAGACATGGTTATTGCCAATATGATAAACAAAATAAGGAGATGCATATGTAAAAGCACGTGAGGAGGTTCAAAAAGGTTAGTTGACATACAAAAAAATATGCTCATTTATTGTTGTCTCAATTCTTACACATACCTCTACTACTAGCATCGGGTCATCACCTTTGAGACTTGAATTTATCAAATAAAATATATAAATATATGTTTAAAACTATATGAGAAGGTCAGAAGTGCTGCTTGATTAATAAGATATAATGGTTGCTTGTTTTCATAAAAGATTATAAAAAAATTATTGGCATGTGTTGGAAAAAATTGCAATCACGACAATTATACTACAAACTTCTTTTTTCTCTTTGTGCAAATTAAATGAGATATTATAAAGCAACAATAATCTCTATAATCTACTTAGGCAATTAATAAGTAAAAATAATTAAGCAACCTACAAAAAATATATCATAATTTTGATGTGAATCTTTCACTATTTAAAATAATAAGATTATTACAGGTCTTATTTAGATTAACTAGAGGTTGTATAAATATATCATCAAGAATAAATCTTGGCTCCATAATAAAAACAATCATTACCAATAAAGCAGATTTCAATAATAAACAAAGATAGATCTCACCAAATATATAGATGCTTGAAATAATTGATGGAGAAGGTTTTTCAAAGATCAAGACTATTCAACTTGTAGCTTTTATTGTCCAAAATAATATACTAAAATTTCATCAAAATCGAGATATGATCAATCATCTGATCATTTAACAAGGTAGCATTTTTTTTTATTTTTCTTCTTCTCTTGTCCTATTGCCTCTATTTCACACTGTGCCCCCAAAAGGTTACATGAAACTTTTTTCCTCACTGGTTTCTATGTATTGCCCCAAAGCTTTTCCATGCTCGCATCTTACAGCCCGTAGAACAATTAATTTGAGTCCTACTTAGACTCTTTTTCATTTTTTTTTAATTAAAAGTTGTAGCCCCATATAAGAAGGGACCATCCCAACAAATCTCCTCCTCCTGATTCACATAGGAGGTTCTACCAAGCCCACTTTTTCTCTGTAAATAATCAACTTTTTCATTGATAAAATTTTAGTCATCATATCTGATCCGTTATCGTTAGTATGGATTTTCTCAAGATAAAATAACTTTATCTCCAAAGCATCCCGAACCAAATGATATCTCACATTAATATGTTTGGATCTCGAATGAAATATTAGATTCTTTGAAAGATGGATAGCACTTTGACTATCATAATAAAATATATACTTCTTTTGTTCTAGGCTCAACTAATGTAATAAAGTTTTTATTTACAAAAGTTCTTTGCAAACTTCTATAACTATAATATACTCTGTCTCTATAGTGGATAAAGCAACATATTTTTGTAATTTAGATTACTATAACATTGCTTCCCTAGAAAAAGTCATCAAGTATTCTGATGTAGATTTTTTAGAATTTATATCACCAGCTATGTCTACATCTGTGCATCCATCCAATACAAGTTTATCTTTAGCAAAGCACAAACTGACTGTAGAAGTGCCTTTGAGATATTTGAGAATCCATTTAATAGCTGTCCAATATTTCTTATCAGAATTAAAGAGAAGCTGACTTACAACATCAATTATATGAGTAATATCTGGCCTTATACAAACTATGACGTACATCAGACTACCAATTATAGATGCATAAGAATTTTTTTTCATTTTTTTTTATCTTTATCCCTTGTAGGATATTGTTTGAAACTTAATTTGAAGTGACCTGTAAGTAGAGAGAAAATTGGTTTAGACTTACACATGTTAAACCTTTTAGGTTCCTTTTCGATCTATCTATCTTGAAATAGCCAAAGTTTTCTACTTTTCTATCATAAGTAATTCTCATGCCAAGGATTTGTTTAGCTGGTCCCAAGTCCTTCATGACAAAGGACTTTCTCAACTTTCATTTTAAGCTTTCAATCTTTTTAGTATCATGACTAATAATCAGCATATCATCTACATAAAATAAGAGAGCAATGAAGTCTTCATCAGAGAATTTTTTTATAAATATACAATGATAAAGTGATTTTGTTATACTCATGGTCCATCATGAAGGAATCAAATTTTTTATACCACTGTTGAGGTACCTACTTGAGTCCATACAAGTTCTTTTTTAATCTGCATATAAGATACTCTTTTCCTTTAACTATAAATCTCTCTGGATTTTACTTCTAACTGTAAATCTCTCTGGTTGCTCCATATAAATTTTCTCGTCTAAGTCTCCAAGGAGAAAAATAATTTTTACATCAAGTTATTTAATCTTTAAATCCATGGTTGCAACTAAATCAAGAAAACTCAAATTGAAGACATCTTGACCATATGTGAGAAAATTTCTTCAAAATTAATATCTTTTTTCTGACCAAATCTTTTTACCACCAATTATGTCTTGTACCTTGGCTGTAAGCTCTTTTCTTCCATCTTTAATCTGAACACCCATTTATTTTTGAATGTCCCTTATTCTTAGATAGTTCCATCAACTTAAATATGTGGTTCTCATGCAAAGATTTTATCTTCTCCTGCATGACTCTTAACCACTTTTTCTTTTGCTTATGATTCATAGCCTCTTAGTAGCATTCTGATTCTTCTCCATCAGTGATTGTTATATACTCACGAGAAGAATATATTTGGGAAGGACGATGCTCGCTAGTAGATTTTCTCAACTGAGGCTCAACTGGTGGTTTTAGAGGGGCTTGCTCGGTATACTTATCTAATATTTTATTATTAAGTATGGGCTCGTTAACTGTGTTATCATCATCTTCCTATACATCTTCTTCTGTTATTATTATTCATCATGGTAGGAGGCACTGTATCTAGATCAACATAATTTCTAATGATAGACTTTGACTTTTTAATCTTTTCAAAATTCTCAATAGTCTGATCTTTTAGAAATATAACATCTCTACTTCTGATAATCTTTTTACTAACTGGATCCTACAATCTATAACCAAACTCTTCATGTGCATAACCTAAGAAGATACACACTTTAGACTTTCCATCAAGCTTGGATCTTTCATCTTTAGGAACGTGAATAAATGCCCTTCAACCAAACATCCTTAAGTATTCACACAAAACCTTTTTCAATCCTTACTCTTTCTACTACATCACCTTAAAGAGGAACTAATGTAAAAAAGTTGATGAAATCTGCTACAGTTCTCATCGCTTCATCCCAAAAGGATTTAGGCATGAGAGAGCATATAATGAATTCTTTCATAAATAGTACGATTCATTCTTTCAGCAACTTCATTATATTGAGATATTTTAGAAATAGTTTTCTCAAGCTTGATACCTTGATCTCTGCAATATTCTCAAATGGACCTCTATATTCACCATCGTTATCTACTTGAATATACTTTAATTACCTTTTGTATCTCTTTCAATACTAGCATGAAGATGTTTGAACATATTGAGCACCTAATCTTTCGATTTTAAAATAAAAACCCATACATTTTTAGCATGATCATTAATAAAAATAATAAAATATAAAGTACCACCAAGAGTTCTAGCTCTATAGTGCAAACATCAATGTGAATCAAATCCAAATTATGTGATCTTTTATGTAAAGAGGATTTATAAGAAGCAACTCTATATTGTTTGTCAGTTAAACAATCAGAACATATCTCCAGAGATGTACCTTTGATAGAAAGAAGTTTTTTTTTCAGCAAAGATATCAAGTTCCTTCTCACTCATGTGGCCAAGCCACTTATGCTATAATTCAGTGGAGAAATTTCAACTATATTCATCTCCATCTTACATAATTTTACTTGCATTATATAAAGTCTGCTTGATTTCTTTCCTCTCACTATCACTAGAGAACTTTTGGTAAGTTTTCATTTTTCTTCACCGAAGTAATCATGATAACCTTCATCATCAAGTATTTCAATAGAGATCAAGTAGAGGTGGATATCTGAAACATATCCCATATTTTTCAGTAATAGTTCGCATCTAACACTGATTTTCAAGCAAACATCTTCAATGCCTATAGTTTTTATTATTTCATCATTTTTCATTTTGACCCTACCAAAATTACTGCTAGTGTAAGATGTGAAGAAGTTATACCAAAAAATAATATGAAAAGAGACACCTGAGTCAACAACCCAAGTACAAACATGGCATGTAAGGTTCATAAAATCATCATCACAAATAATGGCAACATTAACATCAGATGCAACTGTTGTTGTAACTTTTTCTTCTTTCTTTTCTTCATCTTTTTCCTTTAATTGCTCTCTTTTAAATTTTCTATATTCTTTTTTCATTTGCCTTGGCTTACCATAATAAAAATATTTAATATCTTTTTTGAATTTAGATCTTTCTTTTGACTTGTCATGATTGTTAGGATTTTATAAATTTCTGATTTTACTCTTCCTCTATCTTTTTATAATCAATGCCTCTGACTTTGTAGTCACACCTTGTTCTCTTCTTTTGATCTCCTCAGTAAGCATACTATCCTTCACCATTTTCAAAGTCATTATACCATTAGGAGCTAAATTATCGAGTGATACAATTAGAGTTTTCCAACTGTTAGATAGAGAATTAAGCAATAATAATACTTGCAACTTATTATCTAGCATCATCTTCATAGGAGCCAACTAATTTATCATATCCTGAAATTTACTCAGATATTCGACAACTGAATTTTCCTCCTTATACTTTATATTCATAAGCTTTCTGATCATGAATACTTTGTTCTGTGCGATCTTCTATTCATAGAGGCTCTTTATTTTCTTTTATAAACTATGGGCATTAGTTTCCATAGCAATATGAGAAAAATAATATCATCTATCCATTGCTTGACTAATCTAACTATCTTTCTATTTATTTTTTATCGTTTTTATTGAGTTTTTCATTTAGTTTGGCACTATCTCCTTCAATAGAATCATACAAATCTTTGTAGAGTAATAAATCTTCCATACGAAGCTTTCAAATTGAATAATTAGAAGACATAAGCTTAACCATACTTTCGCTTATATGTTCTTCCTTTAATCAATACAATAAAATCAACCAACAACAATCTGACTCTGATATCACTTTGTTGGAAAAAATTGAAATCATGGATAATTATATCACAAACTTTTTTTTTTTATATATAAATTAAAGGAGATATCACAAAATAACAATAATCTCTACGATCTAATCAGATAATTAATTAGCAAAAATAATCAAGTAACCTATAAAAAAAGATATCATAATTTTGATGTGAAACTTTTACTATTTAAAATAATAGGATTACTGCAAGTCTTCTCTAGATTAACTAAAAGTTATACAAATATATCATTAAAGATAAATCTTGACTTCATAAATAGGACAGATCTCACCAAATATATAGATGCTTAAAATAATTAATGGAGAAGGTTTGTTCAACTTGTAGCTCTCGATGTAAGGAATAACATGCTAAAATTTCATCAAAATTGAGATATGATCAACTATCCAATCATCTAACAAAGTAGCATATGCTTCTTTATTTTTCTTTTTCTCCTATTTTGCCACCTCTGTTTCACACCATGCCCCTAAAAGATTACGTAAAATTTTTTTTCGTTGGTTTCCATGCACTATCCCAAAGCTTTTTCATGCTCACAACTTATAGCCCAAAGGCTAATTAATTTGAGTCCTACTTGGACTCTTTTTCCCTCTTCTTTTTTTTTTATTAAAAATTGTAGTCCCACGTAAGGAGGGACCACTCCAATAGCATGTAAGTAAAAGAAAGTACCATATTATTTCATTGTATCTAAAGGAAATGGAAAACATACATTGTGTTCATATTGGTATCATTTGGGTAAGATGTAAAGGAGCGCCATGGTCAAAGAGCACCATCATTGAAGAAATTACTAAAAGATTCTATTGGAAGGCAATTTTAATTATTTATCACATCAGCCATGCACATGACTGGTTAAAATTCGTTGTCGACGATAAAGTACCATCCATCTCGATTTAGATTATCCAAAAAAAAAGTAATAAAAAGGATGAAAAAGAGGTTTGGAGTACCGTAGAAAAATTCTGGACTATAAGGGAGAAATGAAAAAGGAGAGATTGGACTTTTTCATGGAGATGGTTGATGATTCTTAATCATGTCTGATTTGATCTAAGGAGGATGAGCAGAGAAAGTTGTCCTTCATTGTGAGGAGATTTGGATGCAAAAAAGGAGGGATGAGCCTTACTTGAAGCTTGGAAAGGAGGACAAGGGGTTGCTATTCTCCTCTATAAATGATCATCAAATATTTTTGTAATCGACAAGTTTATTATTCGCCACATATCTATAGTTCTTTTTCTATGTTGATTCCTTTTTGTATCCTCTTGTTAAGATGCTGATGGTTAAAGTAATATGTTCTACACATAATAACATATGGATAAAGATATATGGTTCTTTTTTCTTTCTCAGGATGTGGAAGTGAGCATGGAATCTTCATAATTTTCCTCTATGGGCACTAATTGATTTGGATATTTAAGGCCAGAAATACTTAGTCATGGTGGTCTGATTGTGTTAAATATATACTAGAATTTTCTTTTATAGCACTATCGATTTCTATGCTGAAAGCCAATAATGCCATTTTATATTTTTTAGATATTTGTCTTGCTAATTTGACCCTCAAGCTTTGCAATTGATTTTTTTGAACCCTAGCTTCTTAGTATTGAAAGTAACCTAACTTGTTTAGTACAACTCTAACCTGGGTAGTAAACCCTCCTCGATGAATTCATCATCCAAGTTGTTTAGTACTACTCTAAGTCGGATAGTAAACCCTCTTCGATAAATTCATCATTCATTTGCAGCCTTCTTATTACGAAAATGAAGTTTTAACTTGAACTAGGTCCTTGACTAGAAGGTGTTAACTTGCAATATCAATAAGCTGGTAGTTTATGATTGGATGATATGACTGCAAAATTTTGCTAAGAAATTTATTTTCTTATTCAACCATAAATAGGAAATTTTATTTGACACACATATATTGTGTGATTTAGACTTAGACCTGATCCGAATTGAACAATCTGTTGAGTCTAAAACTTTTGGCTATAGATCCAATAAAATATAATTTGATTTTCTATTGGATTGGATCTAGGTTCAATATCAAGATCCGAAGAAGAAATTGTGTCGATTCAGATCAATCGTGTAGTCTGGCCCCATTCATTTATAGTCTTAAATCCTCTCATATATATTTACCCCCTTAACTCCCCTTCCTCCACCAACAAAAATCAAATGTTAATTGATCCACAAGAATGCCTAAGTCCAAGCCGAACAACCAATGTAAATGGAATAGCAAACTTTGAACCAAACTAAAAATACAAAATAGATCCAAACCGAGCATAGAACGGAATGGGGCTCCATCTATAATTTCACCCACATATTGGTTTGAAATTCCTAACATTTTCGACCATAACTCAAACATGAAGGAATGCTTAACCCAAGCGAAACCCTAGTGCAAGAACAACATGGAAGAGCTAAACTAGATGAATCATGAAGTTAAGATTGGGCTTCGTGCAAAATTTCTCTTACATATCAAAACAAATATTGTAAAGATACCCCACCTGCTTTGTATCAATAGATATGAATACCCACTTTCTATTCAATTCTCTCTCTCTCTCTCTCTCTCTCACACACACACACACACCCCTATCACATATTGAAGAGAACTTTTCCTAAAACTATCGTGCCCCAATTTTTATCTGGAAGTATTCTACTACACATTGTTATTGGTCTCTTCATTAACATATTAAAAGGCAGCATAGTTGGAACTAAACTAAATGATCATAAAAAACAAAGCCTATCCTTGCTAGCATCACATTTAATTAATGGAAGGATAATTAACTAACTAGAATATAATCCTATTATGAATAAGAGCAATAATCTCTAACGGTCCCCCTCAAGACATCTCTTCCAACTCAACACCCATCACCGATTCGCCAGCTACAGGGCATGTGTTGAAGTCAATGTTGACTTGAACTGATACGATTCTCTATTTTTATTATATTTGATGACTTAGTGATGTGAAACTTTTAATCAAAGCATCTATCAATAGCTAATATGTAATCAATATTTTTTCCAAGTTGGTATTCAAGAATTATATTGGATTTATGATAGCTGTTATTTTGGCTATAACAAAATTTATCCTTATCTTTTTGTGATATTAGAAGAGGCTATTCCTAACTTTCTACCTTATCCCTGCCCATCCATCAAGGGCTAATTGCAACATAATTGCAATGAAATAATATCTTTCACTTTTTTCTTAAAGTTATTTGGGGCATTCGAATTTACTAAATATTTATTGATATCATCAAATAATGGACCATCTCATTTGATTTTATTTAGTGTTTTAACCAAAATCATAATACTATGCTATCCAAATCTACTTCAATTAGAAATAAGTTTCAAATAAAAAATTATTGTTGCGATGGCTTGATTATCTTTGTGCCAAAATACAAGAGACCATAATAAAAATATAGTAATATTATTTAAATTACTATTTCTATGATAGAATAATATTACCTATAAAATGATAAAATAGTCATTGCTATATTAATAATATATTTCATAATGAGAGAGAAATAGACAACATCACATATTATAATGCAAAACTAAAAGTTGGCAATATTCATTCATCTGAAACGAAAGGTTTAATGCTTACCAAAAAGAAAAAAGAAAAGCTTTAATGGGTGTAAACCCTCCAAAAGACGTGTAACCAGGTACCAATTGGAGCCATAAATGTGTTGGATCAATCTACCTGTAGTTCAAAATTCTAGACCTAAATCCAATCTACTAAATAGATGGTTATAGTTGGATCAATTTGTTCTACCCAAACCCAATTATCCCAAGCCAGGTTCATGCCGGGCTGATAGTCGGGTCATAATTTCCCACCCCTAATTTTTATTGGAAAGCCGTTAAGCCCAAAAAGGAGCCAGGTCAGCTTAAGTCCACTTTTCAAGTTCGAATCCAGCGTCCACGTCTAACAGCTTCTCTCTTGCAGAAGAGGATAAAGCGTGCGAGCCGGGGAGCTCCCTGCCATCATCGTCACCCCACGATGGCAGTTTGAGTTGTTTTGCTCCCTTCGAAGATGGAAGCTTTTGGTCACACCTTCACCACCACCCTCGCCATTTCTCCGTTGGCCCCTCGGCGACAAAGAGCTGGCCACCGGGGAGAAGCAGTCTGCTCTCCGTTCCAAGGCCACGCTCTCCCAATTTTGGAGGGGTTTTTCCTCCTCTTTTTCCTTCAGATTTTATTGCCGCATACTTTGCTCTTCCGGGGAATAAAAATTTCTTTCTTTCGGTGCAGAGGTCGAGGGCTGGCGTAAGAATGGGCGCCGCCGTGGGCGGAGAAGAAGAGGAGGTGAAGCAGGCGAAAGAGATGACTGCGGCTCGGAGGAGATGGGAAGCTCTGGTATTCTTTTATTATATGTGCAATTATTCAAAGTTTTCCTGTATTTGAGAAGCTTTGAGGACGTAACATCTGGTATCAAAAGGTCCAAATGAGTGGAAAAGACATTCCATTGGTTCCATCCTGATCCTTGATTGATATTTTTTTCTTTTATGTTCTGTGATGGAAAAGAAAAAGAACATACGATTTCTTGCCTCGTATATAAATTTCATGATTTTGCATTATAGGTGGACACTGATATCCTTGGGTGAAAATTTTAACCATTTTTGGTTTCCATATGAGAATTGCTTCATGCACTTGATGATTAAGCAACTATAATCAAATAACTATTTGGGAAATTACATGATAGCAGAAATTTGCTTTTCTATGGTATCAAAAAAAAAAAAAAAAAAATCACACTTGTAAACATGGACATGGATGTGGAAATGACTACAGCATAGTATGGAGCTACAGTGACACCTATATTGGTAGATTCTGAAAAAAATACTATATGGACTGGTTGAAATAAAGTAATATATACATATTAAGTTATATGATTGATATTAATTTTTCTATAATTTTTTGAATGTTCTGTAATTCTAGGTCTTGGCCTCTATGTTTTTCTCCCATTCGTCCTTCTTTTGATTAAGGAAGACTTGTTGCATGAAGGCTAAATGTAACTGAGGGTTAAATCTGCTTGAGTCATCTCGACCTGTAAACTGCAAGCCCCCAAAACGTAACTGAAATGCATCAAGGAAGAAATTAAGCCATATCCTTACCATATTCAATATCATTTTTTTTTTCTAAATATATATGTTCACACTGACAGGAAGTTCTAATATGTTACATATGAGAGATGGATATATGACTCTAGCGAAGTTCCATGCTTTACAGAACTGCACTTTGATATGTTTTGCTCATTTTGTGGTGTTTTTATGTGACATTAAAGGAAAACGACACAAATGGAAATGAAACTATATACAAATATTAGGCTTTTTTGTTGTTAAACAAAATGAATTTGTACAAATTTTCATATGTTATGTTTGAAGATTAGGGAGCAGAAAATTAAGGTCCTTACACCAAGGGAAGCTGGTTATGCGATCCAACTTTCAAACAAGGCCCTTCTTGATGTCCGTCCCTCAACCGAACACAATAAGGTTTGTGTGGCTATTGGGTAAATGAAGAATTCCATGTTGTTCTTTAGTATCATCTTTCAAATCAAGTTGCGGTGCTTTCTTCTTTCTTTCTTGTTTCCTTTTTCTTTCTGGGCAGGCATGGGTAAAAGGTTCAACTTGGATACCCATATTTGATTTGGAGACCTCTGTTGACATGCAAACTCTAGCCAAGAAAATCACAAACTTTGTTATGGGTACTACATCAATCAACTTAATTTCCATACAATTGATCAATATGGTACATGCATGACTCGCTTTTCTTTTCTAGTGGGAAATATGGAACTATTTTAGATTGGCCCTCTCATTGACTATAATTTTTTCGCTCTTTTTTTTTTTTTTTTTAACCTAACTACATTTTTGGTTTGCTAATTCATATTTGTTTTATGGACAAGTTGGCATTCTGTGTGGATTGCAATATCTTGATAACCTATTATGATTTAAAGATGTTCATTCATGCTAAAATGATTCAATTCTCTGTTTTACACATAAACTCCTCTAATTCAAAATCTTACCTTTTGCATTGTCATGGTCATTTCCACCAGATACATGAACAACAGGGTCAACTTGTGAGGTCAATCCATTAGTCTAGGCCATTTAATTTATGAGCTATTAAATTGATTTGTGAACCATGGCTTATATTGTATATAAACTCGTTTACTTGGACCATAAATTTGTTTCTTTTCAGATGATAAAAAATTAGCTTGGGTGAACACAACTGGCAAGAAGTGGGCATTGGCAAAATGTGTAAAGATGGTCCATGCATAACAGTTTCTATGAAAATTATTAGCTGTATCTAGGAATGGCATTTAAGGGAGAGAGCATATATATATATATATATATATATATATATATATATATATATATATATTTCATATTCGAATAAATTATTCATATATTTAAACTAAAAAGTAGGCTAACATGAATTGGAGTTTGCTGGATTTTAATCAAGCAAAAACTTGGAGAATTTGTTTTGTTGTATCATTCCCACATGGCAATAGTGGATATCGTGGGCCTTAACAATGATGGTTTTATTAGATTTAGTCCTTACATGAGTCCATAATTATTCTTAGTATGACAATAGTAGATTTAGGCCCTACATGAGTCCATAATTTTAGCTACAAAATTTGGATTATATTCTTCTCAAATTTTCCAGTTCAAAAATATTTACTCTTTGAATAGCTGAATAGCAACTTCACCTTTTTTCATATCAAGAAGAGTATCTTGATAGATGTATACCACGAAAGCACTCTTTAGATTAGCAAGGTTACCGATATTTCAACCAATACTGGTGATTTGCATGAAAGTCAGTATCCTTTCAGCTGTAGAATAAAATAATCTCATTCACCTTTTGTGATAGTACAACGATTGTCCAGCCTTATGGATCCTCAATTGTCAAATGTTCCTTTCTGGGGCCAACCTCTGATGTTATTTCTAGCTTTTCTGTATCTTTTCTCACAACCTGCACATATGTTGCCATATGTCTTCCCCTCCTTTCCTGATCACCGGTGAAGATAATTACTTTAAATTGAACATAGTTTATGCTAATGAAATAAATACTATATTTAATAATAGGATATGCAAGCATGCATGAAACATGCTTGCCCATTTCTAGAAGTTCTATTCCATGCTCATGATCTTCTTTTTGGTATGCTAAAAAAGTTTTTAATTTGTCAAATGAGATTTTCATTTTGTGATTTTAAAGAAGTTCTGTATTATGGTTTTTTGTGCAGGAGGTTGGTGGAGTGGCAGTCCTACGCTGGCATATGATAAGTATATTATTCACATCACATAACCTCAGATATCATTTCAGTTTAAGCTATAACTTTATATTCTTAGATATTTTTATTTATTTATTTACTTATTTATTTATTATATTGCTATAGGGGTTTCATAGCAAAGGTTGAGGAGAAATTCCCCAAAGACTCTGACCTTATTGTTGTGTGTCAAAAGGGTCTGAGGTAGTGGCTTTCTCATGCATGTTAGTCTTTGCAGACAAATTTGCTTTAGCTTACTAAATTCTTCTTATAATCTTAAATGCTCTTTATATTGGGTTCTTGTGAAATTCTTGTGGTTGTTTCTCCAATATTATCTTATTATGGTGCAATATAAAATCTTTCAAATATGGCCATTTTATTCCAATTCTATTACTCATGTAATTCTATAACTCTTTTGTTTTATCTATGAAGTACTTGTCTGTGTTTTTGTGTTCCACCATTAATCTTTTCAAGTACAACTGAAAGTTTTAGTTCTTCTACTGATGCAGGAAGAGATGGGCAATGAGACTCTAATAAGTTGATGGGATTCCAAGATACTGAAATTTGGTTTGTCTGAAATTTCTCAACTTATCTGTAACTTGAAAGTTGAAACTAAAGCAACAAACTTGTGGTCTTGGGATGACTAGGTGAAGATTGGTCAGGCTGAGCATAGGTAATAGGTTTTGAAGATTAAGATGAAAACATAGGAATAGTAAGGGAAGGCGCAGTAGATGTCAGGACTGAATGGGTTCCAGAACTTAATCGGGATTTTGGTGACATGGTATTTAGTGTGGAGAATGATAGGTAGAGGACATGAAAATGTTCACTGGTTAGAGTTGTTACATTTTGTATTAGCCCACTCAGCAATTAGGTTGAAAGAGTCATTGATTTTCAATCAGGAGATCATCACTGTGGAGGGACAGAAAAAGATCTTGTAATTTGTTGCAGCTGAAGTAGGTGATGCATTTGAGGGTAGCTAGTGCGTAGGATCTTACAATTTTCATGTAGCATTAGCAGCAAAAAATGAACTGTCACAAAATAAATAAAGTTTCTTCGGGGGAAAAAAGACGAGTTGAGGCTTTCGATGTGAGGAAAGATCTTACGGGATGGGATTTTTCATCCCAATCTATTAGAGGACTTCTAGGCTCTAGTGAGAAGTTTAAGCAAAAATGGTTTTAGGCAATGATTCTGTCCTAAGGACCATAACAACATGAGTATTCTTTTACTTGTTATAAGTCTAGATCAAAAGCCAAACATCATCAATGAGAAGAATTTGACAGAGGTCTGATTCTAAATCTCTGATTTCTGAGATATAAAACATTTTAAAAGAACTTCAGCATTGTTAATAATCAACATAGCTGCTCCAAGTATGCAGTTGATCTACTGTAACTTGCATCGCTGATAGTGGGGTACTGTCGGGACTTCATTGTGAAAAATTCTTCCCCTCTTTGGAAATTCAACTCAATTTGAGAATGAAGCTTGATTTCAGTCTTCCATATCTCAGGAATGTGGGTTCTTTGCTAGACTTTAAACAAGATAGCAGGGTGTCCTAAGGTCCTGAGTGTCAGGATGGGACAAGTTGGGAAATAGACTAGGACAGGACAGGACATTTACCAATTCGAGTGCCATAAAAGGGAGCATCCCATTCTACAAAAATATTGGGAGCGTCCCATCCCAGAGTGTTTAAAACCTTGCTTCCAGAAGTCACTAGGGCTGAGGCCTTCATTGGTCAAGGTTGTGACTTTTTGCTAGTTAGTAAAGTTCAAATCAAATTAATGAAGGAAAGGAAAGAAGCATTCCTTGTGATCATGAAATTAGAAAATATATTCAAATTTTAAATAGCAAAACTGAAATTTATATTCCTTCATTCTTGTAAGGTGGAGTTAAAACTTCCTCCTGAGCCACAAGAAATCGCTAATAGATAGACCTAATTATTGTCTTTATCATCAGATTGAAGAATGTTGCACCTTCAAGAAGTGGGTCCAATATGGTCAACTTGGCAAGTGGGTCAGATGAAGATCTCCATGTCCCTGAAGAAGGAGAAGAAAAGGAGAATCCTCAGATGAGCTGCAAAATGAATCTTAGGATGGACAAGATGTTACCTAAGAGGCTAATCAGCACCTAAAGATAGAGATAGCAGATATGGTTAAAGAAAATGCAAGCAACTTGAGATTGTAAAGAAGTAATTGATCCCTCAAATCATCCTAAACCTGATACACATTTTCGCACATTTAAAGAAAGTTCCAGCTCTCTTGAGAATATATGATGATTCTGATGTGCTCTCAAGAGTACAAAGATGTTCACAATTAGAAATTTCAGGGTTCCTTTGCTGAATTTAGTGCAGAGGAAGCCTTATATGCACTTCATGAGGATATTGCTAGCTTCACTGACTAGGATCTACTGTTAGGTACAGCTAAATATGGTGATCTCTTTGACTTAGGTCTTAGGTTAACTTAATGACCTTTATAACTCTTAGAAGCTTGCCTGTGGATATTCATCCCCTTAATTTTAAGAAAATTGTGATCCAACATATTAACCATTAAACTAAAAATGCTCAAGAATTACCTTAAAAGCTAGGAAGCTTGCATTCTGAAGCAAATTTTACATTATCAACATAGAAAACCCTACAGAACATTGTCATGTGGCTTCTATGTTACATAGTGCCCTCCACTCTTGACTTATGAATTATCTTAAAGATGGAAAACCAATGAGAATTGATGGAGCTTTTTATCTGTTCATGAAATTTGCTATGAAGAATCTGGATACTTTCTGGAAATGTAACAAAATTTTATTTAAATATCCTAACAAGAACATTGCCTGGAAATTCAAAAAGAAAATTAATGTGATAAAAAGGAAGAATCCCATTGATCCTCCACTTATACCACATTGTTCTAATGTCCTTCGTGATATAAAGATATGTTATAACTTTCCTATTAATTATTAAACTGTATGACATTGACATATTCATGATGATCCATATAGGGTAGAGAAGGCCTTCATGCTGGCCTTCTGGCCTTCTCTACCTCTTTTTCTTCAATAGAAAATCAAGTTGAAAACAAGGGGGAACATCGATTTTCACATGATTTTAGGGTAAATCCCATCTTCTTTAGGTATAAACCCCTCGTTTCTTCCCATTCTCTTCTTTTTTTTCTCCTTTTTTATATCTAAACCAGGCAAAAATAGAAAAATCGAGAGAAAATCATGTCAAAATTTGTACCTTGGCACGATTTCACGATATGGTGTAAATATAAGAAGATTTACACATTGAAGAAATTATGATCCATTTCATAATGGTTTTGTATATGATGAGAAGGATCCGATGAATGGCTGGCTTGAGGGATAGTAGCAGCAGTCAGAACTTGATGAGCTAGGATCACCTTCTTGGTTGGCTAGTTTCATAGCAAGGGATGCTGGAGTAAATGCAGAGCAATGGGTAGAATGACACATGTCATGCTCATAATCAGCCAAGCAACCACAGAAGTTAGTGGGAGCCAATCATCATCACAAGGCCCTATGTCCGAGACATTCTCCTAGAGATATGTTAGAGAGATGCTCAGAAGAGGTCATCATAGTACTTGGTTCGGTCAGGGAGGTAGGGCCAGTCAGCTTGGTAGGCCTAGTTCAGCCACCAATGAGATAGACAAGTAGGGGCATTCAGGGAAAAAGCAATTCCTCATAGCGCAACAAAGGAAAAAGGAGATAGAACAACTATACCATACCATAGCTAGCCAAGCAGCTACAGAGGTCAAGAGGGAACCAATCATCATCACAAGGCTCTATATTATCTAGCACATCCTCCTAGAGCTATGGCAAGGAATGCTAAGATGAGGTCATCATGGTAATCAGTCCAATCTGAGAGGTAGGGCCAGTCAGGATTTGGGCCTAGTTGAGCCAGGAGGGTAGGGGCATGAGGGAAAATAGTTTCCTAGAGCAACAAGAAAGGGAAAGGAATGAGAACTACAGATCTCTTGAAGAGAGTGGATGAGGAGCTTATTCACTCAAATTTCGAGTCCAGTGAGCTCTTAGATGATCGGTTGTTTGGATCATGTTGCCATATGAGTGATGATGATCACGACAGTTCAATTGATAATGCATCTGGTGTCTAGGGAGGTAGTAGGGGATATGGCAGGGGTGCATATAGCTCACAATTCTATGATCTTGGTCAATTCATTAGTGAGATCACAGTTCATCATGCCATACAATATACATACTATAATGTGTGACCTATAGCTCGTGAGGATATGGTATCATACGGGAGATAAGTCCTTCAAGATGGTTCAGGATATGACACTATTGCAGGTGATCTGGGATGCGAAGTAGGGTCTGTGGATGTATATAGATCCAAATCATGCATTGGATTTTATTCCATACAACCAAGGTATGACCTGCATGCATGTCCTTCATCTGGGATATTGTATTCAAGTGGCTACTGCCATCTACAATCTCAACTAGATTATGTGTTAGATTTGGCTGTCATAATCTTCCGTCAGATGGGATGGCTAGCCTAATATCTAACATCAATCAGGATTAAGGTGGCTATCTAGGAGGCTTGGATCATGGGATGTAGGGGAGGATATAGTATCTTGGTTGGAGTTAGATCCTAGGCCCCACTATGATCAAGATCTCGATGTCTCCAAGCGGCATTAACACTCTATGGGGAAGTGGATATCGATATATATTCAAATCATTTTGATGTATGCAATTTCAAGATCAAAAATATTTATTGTCTATATTAATTTATTATAATTGCATTCATTGATCAATCAATAAGAAGGTCTATTGAAACTAACATAACATAAAATAAGATCAAAATAACATTGAAATGAACCACAAACATTTAAATAATCTTGAAAATAAAAAAAAGAAAAATAAAAAAGGAAACAAGATGTGCCAATACCAAATCGATGCACCATAGCGTACCATGTGTCTACGTTGTGCATATGTAAATGTACCATACTAGTCACTAACTTGTACTGCACTCTAAGTACCAGTTTAGCGGACTTTGATTAAAATGCTTGTATAGGTACCAAGCTGCTATAATGTCAATACGAGTTGGTTCATGATATTGACACTTGGTAAGTGCTTGTATTGAGTGTTAGTTCACTATTGCTGTAGTATATAGTCCGGTACTAAACAATATAATATAGTACACAAGGTTCACCATCTCGGTACTGGATCCTGTATCGATGAAATCCCACTATAGTATTGGTATGTGGTATAGTATGGTACGGTTGTGTCGGTATGGGATGATTGATGTACTGATATGGTATAGTATACCCCGTACGGTCCGGTGTGGGATAGTTCTACGAACCATGGTAGTATGATAAACCATTATTGGAAGAGTTATAAAGTATAAAGTTCATGGAAGTAATGACTTCTAATTTCTATCATGGAAAAGGGGTATCCGGGTATGCATTGGTAACATTTTTCCAAAAATTATCTATAGTTTTTATATCAATTTAAGGCTTATTTGGTCGTTCTTCACACTCCAACTTGGCTCAAAGTTTTTCTTCTCTTTTCTTTTCTTTTAAATTGCTTCCAGTTTGATGTTTGCCTCTTATTTTCATTCTCTAAACACAACTTTTAAACAAATGAATCCTTCATCACCAAATACATCTCTTTTTCTCTAGTCTTCTATCATGGTAGTTGAGATCATAATTGTTGACTAATTACCTCCTGTGTCCATGTTCCTTTATAGCACTTGCTGAATGGCATATCTATTAAAATCAAAGGTAGTCCTTCATGGTTGTGGCTTTGATTGCATGGCTTTTTTTGGGACCTTTAACATAGGCCTCTGATTTTAACTTTCCATTTTACTTTCTATCATAATGCAATGACAACCATCGAACTTTTGGCTTGATTTTTACTTTGAAGGCAAAAATCGTTGCGATGATTTAGGGAAATAAAAGCATCGATCAGATCATTGACTCTTGTGCCAAACATGATGCAATCACTATTGAATAATGACTTATATGACCCAAGAGGGGATGCAATGAATGGAAGAATCAACTTGGAAAGCTTTCCAATCATCGCTTGCATAAAGGAGGGCTGAGGTAGTGTTTTTGTTGATTTATGTAGGTATCTTAGTCCACATCCATCCAATCAGCATTTTGGAGCAAAAGAAAAGCCTGATAGCTACTTGAGTGGTTCTGATTTATTCTAATATTTTGTTTTTGGTGTCTAAGTTTAGGGATAGTTTAAGAAATGTTGTTTTAAATGAAATAAAGCATTACCATTTAACATTCCTCATGTGATATGGTAAGATGTAGAGTGATACCTAGTTGTGCTTGCACGACCATTCTCAATTGCACGCAACCTCTAAGTTTTGTATTGGCATTGAGACTCACCCAAATCAACTTCCCCCCTCTCTTGGTCCCCATAGTCAAACAAGAGGGTCAACCGCTTGAAGCTCCTCGGCTCTCTTTCCGCTCTCTCTCCCTCCTCTCCCCTCCCTCTCCTTCCTTTCACCCCTCTCTCTCTCTTCCTCCCTCTATTTTCCTCACTCTTCCTCCCCCTTCCTCCCTATTTCTATCGTCAACTGCCTCCTTCGCCACCAGACCCTCACTCTTCAAGCATTCTCTATCATCCATGGCTTCGTCCACCACTAGATCCATGCTCACCAGGCCTCCATTGCTAGATTCATGCTCAAGCCTTCTTCATCATCCATGGCTTGCTCTACCATCAGATCCATGCTCCCTAGGCCACAATTTTGATCATTGAGCATCGTTGGAGGCTGGTACAAGCTTCTCTCTTCTCCCTCTACCTCCCTTTCTCTCACTCTCCCATTCTCCCTCTCCCCTTCCCATTTCGGTATGTCCCAAAGCAACATGGTACGAACCCATATGTACTGAACTGATCGTTGGGTGGTATGACCCTCGGTATTGGTACAACAAACCTTGATGTAAATACTTGAAGAGCTCCAAGCTTCACTTTGATCACACTCTGGACACTCCCAACTGCACAACAAGTGAGCAAGAGAGAAGATGGATGGTTTAGGATAAATGCAATGAAAATAGGATTTTTTGCTTCCAAACCTTAGCCAGAGGATTCCTATTTGTAAGTTAAAAAGGGAGGAGGTACTAGAGTTTGGTGGGTCCCATTATGATGTGGCACCGGTTTGTGCTTTCTCACATTATGTGCGAAAGAGGAGCACACTTCATTTGGGGCACTGGCTTCCTCTTTCTTAGATGTGGAGAGAGGGGCCATTTCACCATTACATGGGTCTCTCCTATCACATCTCAGGCAATGGGCCTAGTACGGCTTGATAATTGAATCAAATGCACCAAGAATCTAGTTTCTCTAATAAATGGGGCTGTATTGCATAAATTCTCAATCTTCTCATAAAGACCGATTGATATCAATATGTAGAGCCTAAACCGCCTTTTAGTTAGCTAATAAGGCTAAAATAATTTTCGAATATTAAAATAATGAGTTCGAACCTATATATGCACGCAAGGATCTTGCCAATGTGTACAATTCACATATATGGAACTACGTCAGTAGGCTAAATATTGAGATTTCGATCATTGGGCTGAAGATGAATCATTGACCAACAAACCCCGATAAGTTATATAATTAGCAATGGTTACATCATATATAATTAGCAAACCAATATGTTATAGGTGACTGAGAAAATGGTATTACAACAAACCACAAGGATGGAAGATTTTGAGATGTGACCGCTACCCCTATTACAATAGCCAAGGTTGGCCATTGGGAAAAATGTCACTATCAAAACCCATAGCCATACACTCGACCATCAAAGTTTATAGAGTTATTAGACAAGGGCAAGCAATTTCCCAAAATAAAAAAAACTTGCTTGATATACAAAAAAAATTATCAAAACATTTTTTGACCAACCATTGGTGGATTTATTTTATCTGATCAACCCTCTATATCTGACTGAACTGGTTATTCTCTTATGCTGGTTGTGTGTTCCTTTTTGAGCATTTTGCATGATCTCAACACAGGTCATACACTTAACATGCTAGTGTACAAAGACTATCTGGTCCAAGCAATGTAGCTATCAAAGTGACTTGACCAATATTAACTCATGCAAATCTGTCAGGTCAAGGGACGTGCAAAAGCCATCATGCAATGAGAGCATGATCCAAAAATACTTGACAGTGCAATGTTTCACCAGATCTACTTTCAGACTAGCCAATCAGTGTGATATAACACATCTAGATGTTAATGTGGAATCCATGATCCGACGATTGGGAAAAGTTGCCACCATCCTAGTCATCATCTAGATTTGGCAACCATGTTGATTAAGTCTCCCAACCTCATCCAAAGTTGTGATGCATTCAAGGAATAAGGATGGATTCCTAGTCCTCCCTTGATAGACTGATTCAATTGACAAGGTGTCCTACTATACTCCTTTGAATGTTGGACATCTTATGCCATTTACATATCTCATGTATAAGTAAAAAGACCCTAATATGCATTAATGAAATAAAGAATCATTATTAATGCCTGAAAGAATGTATCTATTGTAGAAAATATGGCTTTGTTAGGGCACCTAGTCTAGCAGATTTTGACATGCAGTTGCTGACTTGATATTCTTAGGTCCACATATTTGATGATAAAATGGGTCTATTGGATCTGGTTAAGCATTGTTTAAGAAAGAAGCGGTAAAAAAAATTATGTACATCAAAGAGAAACTTATGCTTAAAACTAAGTAACTTGAAGAATTTCATAAAAAAAGGCTCTTGCATGACCTTTAAAGGAATATGAAGTGTCCATAGTTATGGATTAAATTGAATGAGGGTGAAGAGGACTCAATTATATCAATGTAATACAAATATGTGGGTCATAGTAGTTATGCTTAATGGATAGCTTATATATTAATCATATATAGAAGTGCTAAAAAAAAAAAAGAGAAAAACAAATTGGCTGACTTGGAGATGATATTAAACTCATCTTGGCATTATTGTCTAGAGATGGTGTCAAACTCATATAGGATGCATATGAAAGAGTAAGAACAATTGAATAAGTTAGAGCTCCATGCTTACTATAACCATAACCATCTAGCATTTTCTTAGCTACAGGGGGTTGGCTTTTTTGGATCCTCGTTCACAAGTATTCTTATTTAGGTTACCATTGATGTTATTTCAAGCTTCTCCATATCTTTCCTTGCACGTTGCAACCTTCATTCTTGTTACGTTAGGTCGTGCCTTTTCCTACTACCATTACACAAATTAAATTCTCTCCTTACCAGTGTTTATCGAACTATCCTGAACCACCTAGTTCAAGGTGTGCTGAACCATATCGGTGGCCAACTGGAACAGTTCTAACATTCAAATGAGAAATCGATGAGCAGGAGAAGAGGGAGAAGGAAAGAGAGGAAGAGAGAAGTGGGGGGAAGGAGAGGAGGGAGAGAGGCCTTCAAAGGCTGTTGGAGGATGTTGCACCATTGTCGAGCTTAGTGGAAGTCGGAGGAAGGTAGAGGGAGGGAGGGAGAGGGAGAGGAGGCCTTTGAAGGGTCGAGAGGCTGTTGTGCCGCGACCAAGGCTGGTGGAAGGTTGGATAAGGGTTGCCGATGTCAACCAAGTCTCCATGTAGCAATGCAGTCTTAACATCAAATTATTGTAGACACCAACCAAACATAGCAGTAAGGGATAGTAACATGGTTTTCAGAACTATCTCGAATCGGGCGTTTGGGACATGTCGAATCGGACCGATAGGGAATTGGAATGGTTTTGGTAGGAAAAACTGTGCATGCCGATGCCAGAGAAGAAAGAGAGAAAAACAGAAGAAGAGAGGGAGAGGCCGTCGGAGGTCAGTGGTGGCCCTCTGTGACCGTTGGAGGCTGCGGAAGCCTCCGTGGCTTGGTTGTCCGATAGGACTGCTGCAACAAGCCAGAAAGAGAGGAGAGGTCGTTAAAGATGGAAGGATGGGACGGGGAGGGGCCGTGGAGATCTCTGGATGGTCATCATGGCCGCCAGACAATGGTGCAGGTGGAGTTGCGATCGTGGAACAGGGGCGACCGTCTCTGTTCACATGTCAGCCCTTTTTTAAAAAAAGATGAATAGTGAAGTGGGTACTTGGTTTGCCAGCTTCAATTTTTAAGATTTTTTTTAAAAAATTGAAAATAGTGAAGTCGGCAATCAGTTTGCCAGCTTCACTATTTGAATGCTTATTTAAAAAAGTCCAAAAATATGAAGCTGGCAATGGATTTGCCGGCTTCACTTTGTCAAGCTATTAAAAATGTTTCTAAAAAGGAGGTTTTTTTAAGCCCTATTTCAAGGCCACGGAACCGGAAGTGGTGTTTATGCTGTCAGGTCGCCAGCTGGAGGCCCTTCGATGGCTCTTCGTCGGATCCCCCTTAGTCCGGTTCTTCCCCCCTTTCTATTCTTTCTTTTCCTGTGGACGATGCAAAGCCGCGATGGCCGACGTGGATCCGTGGTGGCCACCACAGCCCTCCGAGAGCCCACGCAGCCCTCAAATGGCCATCGCGACGTCTTCGCTGCCTCAACCTCCTTCCCTCCCCTCCTTTCTCTCTCTTCCTTTACCGATATTGGATAGTAATATCCATACAGTGTTTATCTTTGCCATAAGAGCAAAGATTTCTTGATAATCCATCCCATAGGTTTGAGTATATCCTTTTGCCACTAATCTAGTTTTATACCTCTCAAGAGATCCATAGTTTTATATTTCAATGCATAAATCTATTTGCATCCTATTGTTTGTTTTTCTTTAGGTGGAGTAACAACCTCCCACGTTTTATTCTTCTTTAATGCATTCATTTCCTCTTTCATAGCTTGTCCCCAATTCCTATCCTTTAATGTCTCTTGTACGATCTTAAGGATGTCAATCGAATTTACAGTAGTGAGGAAGCTTCTGTGTTGTGGGGATAGTTTATGGAAGACAAACTATGAAATTGGATGTTGGATGCATTTTCTGATGGCTTTTTTTAAAGTAATTGGTAGGTCCAAATCTTGAGGGGTAGATTTCTTAGGATTAGATCGTTGATAAAGCAAGAAGGGGGAATAGTTTCTTTATCTGATTCTGGTTCAGACTCATAGATTTGTATCAATTCTGGAATGGGCTTCTTCTTGAATACTACTGTAGTTCAGATGGTTTCAGGTCTAGTTGCTACTGGTGCCCTTCCCGGATGATGTCAGATTTTGATGCAAGTTGGCAAGAAATAGATGATGGTTGAGATGAAGTCTAAGGTGAAAAAGAGGAAAAAGAAGAAGGCAACTGAGTACCATTGAAATCACTAAGGAGAAATCTTCCCCATTCCATATCTTCTTTTGAACTCTCCCCTGAAGATAGAAATGTGGACGTTGAAAGAATGATTCAGTTTCACTAAAGGTGACATCCATGGAGATAAACACCTTTCGGGTTGAAGGATGATAATATTTGTAGTCTTTTTTGGTATTTAAGTACCCCATAAACATACACTTTAAAGCTCTAGGATCGAGTTTGCCCCTATTTTGTTGGTAAACATGAACATAGGAGACACATCTGAGCATTCTAAGTGGTAGGTTATTGAAAAAATGAAACTCAGGATGAAGTTTTGATAATATCTGAATAGGATTTTTATTGCCTAGGAGGCGAGAGGGTACCCTATTTATCAAGTAAGCTGCTGTTAGGACTCTCTCTCCTCAAAACTTTTTGGAATATTGGACTGAAATAGAAGTGTACGGATAATGTTAAGTGTCTATTTTTTCGCTCAGCTATCTCATTTTGTTGGGGTGTGTCAAAACAAGAAGACTCATGGATAATTCTCTTTTTTTGAAAGAAAGTAGAGAGTGTGATTAAAGTAATTCCTTGCATTATCAGATCTAACTCATTTTATAAAATCTCGAACTGAGTTTTTATCATTTTGTAAAAATAAAAAATATATTACTTCAGACTTCTCTTTCATTAGATATAGCCATGTAGTTCTAGTGTATTATCAATAAAGACACAAATCACTTAGCCCAGTGAAGTTAGAAATTTTAAACGGCCCCCAAATATCAGTATGCACTAAGAAAAAAGGTTGAAAGGACTTTGTATTACTCAAAGGTAATGACACACGATGGTGTTTAATAATTTTACAAATGTCATAATGGAAACTTTCAACCGCATCATTTTTAAAAGTAAAGAAAACATGGTTTGAGCACTTGAAAAGGTGGATGATCAAGACGAAAGTGGTGAAGCCAAATTTTAAATTTGTTTGAGCCAGAATTAATGAAAGAAGTACTTTGTGAAAAGCAGAAGATGGTTAACCGAGTTCTTTATCTGTAGAATCATTGACTTCTTCAAGATAGTAGAGCCATTCCATTCTGTAGCAAATCCAATCATCCTCCCCATAACCTAGTCCTGGAGGACACAATAAGTGGAAAAAAGGTTATCTGGCAGTTTAAGTCTTTGGTAAGTTGATGAATGGAAACAAGATTGGTGGATAGTTTAGGAATATGTAGCACATTTTGTAGAGAGAGGGAGGGAGTCAAATTTATGGTGTCCTGGCTCGCAATGGTTATAGGAGAACCATCATCAACAATAATTTTCTTATTCCTGAACATGGTTTATAAGTTTCAAATTTAGTAGAGCTATGTGTTGTATGATCGATGGCTTCGAAGTCTATGACCCAAGAGTCAAAGTGGATGGATTGTCAGCATTAAAGATTTCGGAAATAAGGCACTTATTAGATTGAGCCAATGAACACGAGCTAGATGAATTAGAGAGAGATTTAAGAAAATCTTATAGTTTTTCAATCTCTTCCTTTTGAATTCTCTGAATTCATCATCATCAGGGATTGGTTTTTCTTGAGAGGTACCTTCTTTGTTCGTGAAGTTGGCCTGACTTCTTTGCAGTCTTTTAAATCCTCTATTCTGACTAAAGACTTGTACTTTCCCATGAAGCTTGAAATAGTTTTTTTTGTATGTTGGGGTTTTTACAATAGGTGCATCAGAGTCCATCTCGATTGGACTATTTAGAGGAATGATTATTAGTAGTTCTGTCATCTTGTCTTTGTCCAAAGTTATTAGACTTCCATCCGCAGCCTTCGTAGAGACATAGCTGAGCCTTGATTCTAGCATGACATTCGTCGACTATTCTCAACACGTATGATAGAGAATACTTCATTTAGTGATGGCAGCTGTTCTTTCCCAAGAATCTAATCCTAACTTAATCAAATTCTACATTAAGTCCTGCAAAAAATTCAAAAATCCGATCTTGTTCCACTAAACCAAAAGGCTTTGGTATCCTCACTATATAGCATCTTAATATCTTGGTCCAATTCAAGCTAAAAACCATTCAACAGGTTATAATATTCCGTAATCGAAAGAATACCTTGCTTGATGATTGAAATCTTCATCTTGATCTCATAGATTATAGTGGCATCTTGCATCTTGGAGTATGTTTGACGAACCGTTTTTCATATATCTTTAGCAGTAGGAAGAAGCATACAGTTCTTACTAATATCTAGTTGCATTGAATTCTATAGTTAGGACATGATCATTGAGTCTTCCTCATCTCATGTGGGAAACTTTGGATCGTTTGCACTAGGTCCAACTCGTTCAAATGACGAAGTTTTCCTCTCCCCTTGAGGAATATTTTAACAATCTGTGACCATTGGAGATAATTCTTCTCATCAAGTCGATAGGAAAGATCCATATTTTGGAGCTCTCCATTTGATCCATTCAGTAAAGATCCAAAAGTTGGTCCAGTAGAATTATGGCCACAGTTTCAGAAGTTTTCGATATTTTCAAAAGATTGAAGAAACAAAAAAAGTTTAAGAGAAGAAACAACCGGATATGAATGGCAAAGGTAGATGTATTAAGAAAGATTGATCGGCAATAAAGGCACGATCAGGAACAATTGACAATGAAGACCAATAACTCAACAATGAAGGCTCACAAAGAAGAAAAGGCCCAAAGACAAGCTCTGATACCATGAAGAAAAATATAATCTTATTTCCTTAAATCAAATATTGGGTAACAACCCTGTATATAAGTACATAGAGTGTGACCTTATTTAGAGGATCAAATTTCAAAAAATAAGGAATTAGTCAAAGAATTAAAAAATGTAACAGAGAAGAAAAAATAGGAATTACATGCAAGATTTCCTATTAAAGTATATTTTAGAAAAGTAAGTTGAGAGATTTCAGGGATTCTAGTAGTGGATGGATGTTGCTACTTCGACCGAGAGGAGGGTGGAGACCCTCCTTCGGCCTTAACAGCAAACCAGTGGCCTCGTCAGGCCCTCCGAAGGCTTCTAGTGGCCTCCTCTCTTCCTCTCCCTCCGTTCCTCTACTCTTTCCGGCTTCCACTGAGCTCGGCAATGGCGTGGTGCCCTCTGATGGCATCCGGCGGCCTTCAAAGGCCTTCTCTCCCTCTTCCTCTCCTTCCCTCCCCCAGTATCTCTTCCTCTTTCCCATTCTCCCTTCGCCCTCTCTCTATGTCAGTTTGGGCCTGATATGGAATGCGTGGGGGCATACCGAATCATACTGCTAGCTGACTGGTCCGGACTCCGATATCGACATGACAAACCTTGCTCATTATTGAACCTCTCTGCAGATATAGCCCACATGCTTGGTCCTTTTCTTTAAGTGGAAGTGAAGTGAGCAAAACATATAATAGAGCCAAATCAAGAGAAACAAAGATAATAAATTTCTCATAATTGATAAGAAGATGCTTATCATGTTTACTTGTGAATAATCTACTGCCAAGGTGATGAGAATGATTCTAGGAATTTAGAATGAGACTTGAGAAAGAGACCAGATAAGAAAATGGTATGGATGGACAAAATTGCAGCGAGATTCTGCTGCTATCCAGCAAAAAGAGGCTTAAAATCCATCAGTGACATTATTTCTTTATCGATAGAATTGTGTGAATACTATGTTGGAGTACGTCTGGCTCTGTATATGGCTTTTGCTATATCATATCTACCTTGTGACCAATAAATGAATGACTTAAACACTTGAAACTTACCACACTCATCCAAGTTGACTTCCCTAACTTCTGTATGATAAATAATGAACCTCTTACAAATTTACAACTACTAACCTGCTGCCTAGTTGTGGCAAACTAGGAGAGGGGTTGAATTGGTTCTTTTTAAAATTTAAAGTGATAATATGGTCTAATTATGATTTGTAAGTGCTTGTGAAAAGAATGCAGCTGAATAAAGCCATAGTAATATGTAAATGTAAAGCAAATAAACAAGAGAAAAATGCACAAACACAACTAAATTTATAGTGGTTTGGTATCAAATCCAACACCTACATCCACTTTCCAAGAATCCTGCTTGAGAATTAGAGTATAATCTCAGAGATGCAGTAAGATTGTTTTATCCAGGCATAATCAACCCAGTGGATTATGCATAGACTCACTAATCAAAATCTTCCGAAGTCCCTAAGACTTGGTCAGTACAACCTCATTATGGGCTTGGACTCGCCACTTCCACAAGTTTCTATCCTAAGAAACTTGCAAAGAAATACTAAAAAGTACAAGAGTGAATGGAAATAAATGAGCTGCTGCTCAAGAAAATAGACTTATTGAAGTCAGCAGAAGTCGAAGTAGGTTGAACTTTAATGCTTGGACTTCTTCTCTATAATGCTTGGGGAGTATCTTGAATGATTGTTGAGGATTTCTCAAATAAGCTCAATCATTAAATGCTCTCAATTTCTTCTCTTTTCTCAAATTGTGAATGAGTGGAAGGTTGGGACTTGAATGCACACTTGATTCCCTTGGTTTTCTTTTTTCTTTTTGTGTCCTCTTTTGAAAACTTTGCTTAATATCTTCAAAAATGGATGGAAGAGGAAATAGGGTTGTTGGAGAAGCTAAATTAGTTGTTGGAGCTTGAAATTGCCCATTGGAAGCTGTCAAAAAAAAAAAAAAAAAAAAAAAAAAACTAGCTGTCCAGCTATCTCCTACAGAGGAGTCAACTCATCTCGGCCTCAAGTTGGCTCATCTCAGCCTTGAGTCGGCTCATCCAGCTTCTCGAGTTGGCTCATGAAGTCCGTATTTTTGAGTGCTCTCTATCTTTCATCTATGGCCATTCTCGAGTTGGCTCATGTAAAGCCTCGAGTCGACTCATCAACTTGTCAATTTTGAGCAGTGTCTTTTGCCTTTGGCTATTCTTGTGTCAGCTTATGCTTCAACTGGGGTTGACTCATGAGCCATGCTAGTTTTTTGCAATGTGCTAGAGTTGACTCGTGAGACCATCAAAGATATATCTTCTTTGTTTCAGCCTGTGGTCATTCTTGAGACGGCTCGTCAAGGTTAAAACTTATAAAATTGGTCTCCAAAATTCAGTTGACTTGACTTATTTGAGAGGCATTCTTCCTTCTACCAATGGAACTTGAGAAGTCCTACAACCAAGCTTAAAGTGCGTAATTAGTACTAATTATACTCAATTGTTTTGTTATCATCAAAATCAAGGCCTTGGGTCGACATAACCACTAAAATAATTAAATGAAATCTTCAGATTTAAAATTGAATTCCAACATCAACTAAAATTGGGATTAAAGTCCTTTATCTCTAATAACTTAAAATAGCTCTTGCATCAATCCCCTTCCTTGGGTTAGAGTTAGTTATAATATCTAATGAAAAAAATTGGCTATATTGCTCAATCATTATGGGATCTAAACTCTTCTTCATGTGAGAAGTTTGTGTGCTTCCCGTTGTTCAGCTGCTTGACAAGGAGTTGACTGTACAATTGCTTCTTGAAGTTGCTTCGTCCTTACTGTCAACATATGGCTAAAACCAAGAAACTTTTGAGTCTTATACAGGAAAGCTATTCAATGGCCTTGTATAGCCATTACATGACAGTCTTGCGATATGGGATCCCAAAGTGCTCATTCTCCTTTTGACCCCATGAGTCTATGTGATAGGAAGCTTCTGATTGAAGACACCAATCGGAACTTCCATCTTGAGTCTCTCAAGCTCATCTACATTACCTTCTGCAATACAATGTGCAAATTTAGATGTGTTGGATGATTGACCAAGTGATACTTGTACAAAATATGCTAGTTCTTGTAATAAGTGTTTTTTATTATTTCTTTCCATTGTTAAACACTTAAATAGGGCATCTTGATGCATCACTATGAATTTAATATTAGACGGCTATATCAACAGAGTGTTTATCCTCTAGATTGCTTGATTTTTGTAGATCTCTTGCTGCTTGTGAGCTGCTTTACAATGCGGGTTTCAGAAACTTATTTTGGGTACAAGGAGGTTTAGAAGCTGCTGAAGATGAGGTAGTAGAACTGTGTTGATGTGTGTGTGGACCGGCCATGCACAAGCACACATCTTTGCTTGTATTTCATCCATATTCAAATGTGATCTCTTTTATTGGGTCATGTAATTTGATTATAATAGTTGGATCCTTGTTGGTTATAGGATTTTCAACGGGAGGGTCCCCAACCTTTCAACCTTGCTGGGATTGGTGGAGTTTCTGAGTTCCTTGGGTAGCATCACATACCTGAATTTCATAGTTATACTGATATCTCCTAGGTTTCCTGCCATTTTTAGCTTTTGCTTTCAAAGTGAAACACTCGATTAAAACTTTATTGGATAATATCATTATGAAAATGAAAGAAAATAGTTCCAATGATTTCAGAATATCGGAAGGTTGTTCATGTGCACACTGATTTGTGTGTGTGTGTGTGTGTTTTTTTTTAAACTAATTTCCCCTTTCTATTTTCAGTTGGACAGATCAGCAACGTGCTATAGGTGCCAAGGAAGGATGGGGTTATCGATTAGTCTTCACTGGACGTTTGGTAAATTTTTATGTTGTGAATGAAAATATTAATATCAATGATTCCATGGGGAAAAGGTGTCATATGTTTCTTTGGTCCTGCAGCTTGGACTTATTCTTTGGCAGATGCTTTGTTTCTTGGGGCTCAAAAGCTTGGACCTTTACTTCAAGAACTGAGGTCTCATTGAGAATCTAACCTCTGGCCCACCTGCACCATAAGGGATACGTTTGTCATTTTGAAAGCCATGAGTTTGTTATGTACCATTTGATCAGATATGTCTATGATCTCAGTTTTCTTTGTTATGTGGAAAATTTTGTTTTACGTAAGTATATGTCTGCAGCTCATCTCCTTTAGCTCTTCTGATTGATGCTTGTTTCTATTAGTTGGGCTATCACAATTATTTTTTATTAATTTGTCCCTCAACAAAAAATAAAAAATTGCTGGCTGGATGATATTGGGCCCGGAAGTCAAAAGTATGATAAATGCAAAATCAGTGGTAGCTCTTTGGAAATGAAATTTTTATATTGTTGGTCACTTTCAAAATAAAAATATAAACCATTTTCAAAAAAATGAAAATAAAAATGTTTTATAGAGTGCATGTTTTTGATTTGATAAGCAATGGTAAACTTGATTTGTTTTATGGTATTATTGTATAGTCTTCAGCAAAATCATTTGGTTAGAAACAAATTTGTTTATACCTGTAAGTTGGTTAAAAATTTGAATTATAATAATCTAATTTAATGTAGTGTATTTTTACCGGGGCTACAAAGAGTTACAAGATCTGAGGTAATGATCCCACAATGATCAAAAAAATAATGACCCGATCTATCAATCCAGTTCATATTGGACATGTAATAAGTAGATTTGAGTTTGGGATAAAGAAGTATAAATCATAAACAAGTTGATCTATCTTGATCTACTTATTAAATAGATCAGATTTGGGTTTCAGGTTATTTAGTTTGGATTACATTAAGGAGGTGTTTAGTTGGAGGGTGAGGGTTTGGAATCGAATTGGAATGGGTGGTTTCTATTCTAATCGTTTTGGAAGGAGTCCTATTCTGATTCTGATTTTGGATGGAATGAAATGTTCAATCTATATAAAACTCAATCTCTACTCTCTTTCATGGATTCAATTTTTCATTTCAATTTCGATTTTGATTTCAATTACGAACCAAACGCTTCGAAAGATTTGATCATTTCGATTTCGATTTCAAGTCATTCCGATTTTCATTTTCATTTTAATTCGGGTGCGAACCAAATACCTCTTAAACTTATATATCTACATATTTACTATTTTCTAAACTTATCTATCTGAACCATTTAGCTATTTGTACTAAATCATCCCGTGTATTATTCAAACCCAATTATCGGTGCCCATTTATTCCTCATGAATTCAGAATCAGCATTTCAGGTTTTGACGATTTTGGAATGGGCAAAGAGGAAGAACACCATTGTCAACCCCGATTGCCCTTTCCTCTTATCTAAGACTTTGATTGAAACTTTGATGCCGCCATGCTCCTGGATCTCCAATCTTATCAACTCAGTTTGAAGATCCGTCGAGAAGCAACCAAGCAAACGGGTTGCCAAGGGTAGCGGGTTCCTTGCTGGTGGTGCCCATGGAAGATTGATTCAACTTCAGATTCGGCTTCCCTCTTTCCCATTTCTCTTTGGGCAGTCTTCTAATAAATGCTTAATTTATCTTCTCTAACCCAATTAAGGAAACTTCTATTTAGTGATCTGCATGCCAAGCTGATTTTTGAAACCTTATTTCTTTGGTTAATTGACACATTAAAATTTACCAAGATATGTTGATGTCCCTACATGAAATAAAGTAAATGGTATATGCAATCTTGTAAAACCTTTTATAATAATTGGATTTTCCTTATGGGATTTATTGTAAGATGGATGTTGGAATCTTGTAGTCCCATTGATAAAACAAATATGATTAGAGTAGCCAAGTAAAGATGACATATTATCTTTTTTATGTGTTGTAAAGTTTTAACTTTTGATTGTTTATGCATGTTTTTGATTCCAATTGCTTTAATACCAATTGTATGCAAAATATCTAGTGATTGAAGTAGAGCAAGAGTTAATGAGCTATAGAAGTATGTATATGTCAAGGTATTCTTGTCTAGAATCCAACAGATTGTGATCATCGAGAATTGGACATGTGGAACAAGCAAAAAACTGTGAGGAACTTGATGCTAAGCAAGACCCTAATACTGTTTAATAATGGTAGGATTTGTAAACAACCATCCAATTTGTCTTGTGAACTGATTTCATTGTGTTTGTGATTTCTGAAATTAACAATTCTTAATTTGACATTATTTTTTTTTTTTTTTTTGTAGAAAATGTCATTGAATTTCATTGAGTTTTTTTAATAGAACCATTGATGCACTACATGTTCTTGAAAGTGGCCAGGTTAATGTCATTCATTTGTGTGAATATCTTTGAGTTACTGGTTTCCTTTTTAGTTGATTTAGAGTCTAACATTGTTGAGAGTATGCTAGTTTGTGCTCTGTCGTTTTCATTTGCAGCATTCTGAAATTGGAAGTGCCTGCCTGTAATAATTCATAGCTGCCAGGTATATGAGTTTACAACTTTACTAGGTAGGATCTACCTGATCATGATTAGACTGTTAATGAGGCACCAGTATTTGATATAAACAGGTTATACAGGTATCTAATAGTGAAATAGGTTTATTATTGGACTTGAACTACTATGACATGTTTATTAAGCAGGTTAAGCAAGTTGGGCTGGGTTGCTTATTAATTAAATCAGGCAAATCCTAACATGTTTAAAAGTTAGGTTCAAGTTTAAATTTTTTACCTGACTATATATGGTCTAACTTAACTCGATTGCCACCCCTAATTTTTACTTGTGAAATTAAGATAATAATATATAGTAAATTACAAAATCCCCGAGATTTAAGCTTATTACACTTATCACTCAATAATTTAAAAAATCTACACTAACATCCAATTAAATTAACAATGTTGGTACTTCCATTTATAATATGTAAAATGTTGAAATCACCCTCTTCTACCTCCTATGTACGTCTAGCATCCCCACCATTCTAAACATATAGATTGGTGGTGCATCTTCATCTCCAAATCACCTATGACCTCACCACCCATGTCGAAACCACGTTGGCCAACTCGACCGTCAATGTAGCACTGTGGCAACATTGACCCTAACACATCTTGCTCCTATACATTCAATCGTTGGAGCGCCTACCACACCCGTACTCTTCGAGCCTCCCGATGTCTTGCACCTACTCCTCCACCAACCGTTATGTTCATGTTGATCATCACTATCGTCGTGATATACTCGGTCCCCTTTTTATTTTCTCAAATATTCATGGAACACTAGTACCCTGATTGCCTTCTCCAAGCATGAGTGCTGACTGTTGAAGGCAGCAATAACGATGGTAGGGACATCGCCATTGCTCTTCTAGAAGTGGACGAGGCCGTGAGCAAAGATGAAGACGTTGCTTTTAGTGATGAGTTTGTTGGCAATGGTGATGGAGCTGACATCGAAGGTGCCATTGAGGACGAAGAACATGGGGGTGGATGTGGAGAGGGCTGAGCTCCCCGAGGGCATAGTCAATGTGAGACATGGAGATGCCCAGTGTGTTGAGCCTCGGGATCTTCTCCACATTGGCCCCATCACTAGGTGTTGGATGTATGCTCTAGAAGCTAATCTTGGCTGACGCATATCATAATACTAGGGCATATTTTTGTACTCATTGGGCATTTATATTATCATTCGTATTTTATGTGTCCATGAATCATCCAAGATTAACAAGATGATGACAATATTCTCAAAAAATTGAAAATTTAAGACATGTGTCATTGATGGTTAATTTCTAAATTGCTCATGATCATAAGATCATCATAAGGATGGTGATTGATCTAGATAGACCAGTGCACTGATCGCTTCCTTCGGACAGATGAGTCTCGAGTCTGTGGTGTAGTGACACTAGAGCGAGAGTGCAGATTTTTGTTAGAAATCAACTAGCATTGAGCGTGACCAATATGAAAAGTCACATAGATGTTTGCTCACTTGTTGGTGACTTTCTCGATGCTGCAGTTGTATGACTGGTCTTTTGACCTGCGGTGCTACCACTGCTCATAGTGTGGCTGCTGGAGTTTGACTACACATAAACATTGACTCAATAAGTCCTTATAGTGGATGTTGGCAACAGTTGGTCTACTGTAGAAGTAGGGTGTACACCTAGATGGAATTTATCGACCCTAGCAGAGGAGAGTAGTCCTATGAGATTTAAGAAGCTGAGTTCTTAAGTCTATGGCCACAGCAGTGTGATTGATGGAAAAGAATTTTTATTAGAATCATGCATGAACTCGAGCCGATTGAATTTATCATATGATTGATGATGAGGTTTGACGATTCATCGATGACCTACCATCTGATCGGAACTCACGATAAAGGACTATATCATACGTTAATTGCACTTAGAGATTCATCACTTTTTATTCTGTTGGATTGCTATTACATACTGCTAGGTGTCACTGATGAATTGTGAGACCTACGAGTATCATCTCGATGATCGATGATCCTTGATGAGCAGAGTTAGAATGGTTCCAACACATTGAAAAATTTTGATGATATTGTGATAGGGATCACAATATATCTCACTACCAGATAGAGTAGAATTTATGAAATCATACACAGAATTTTTGACTGATCAGATGATTGAATTACGATTATGAATCGTGATAGGATTTGATTATCAATTTAATTGATGATTAATCAAATGCAAAAGTTACAATGAAGTAACTCACTAAAGAGTTAGTGAGTTATAGGAGGATTAATTAGCAATTAGATTGCTAATTGGTTCAATTTGATTGAGCAATGGAGCTTACATCAAGTCTAATTAAATTAGATTTAATTTGACTTGACATGGATTTGATTTGATCAAGCCTAATTGGGTTATGAGATAACCAAATCACATGGAAGAATAATTTCTTGTTGAATTACGATTTGAGTTTGATTTAATTCCTAATTAGACTGGGATCTAAACAAGAGTGTTTGAGTTTCTATTTGGACTAAAAATTCTCCTCTTATGGGTGTACTAAATTCTAATTAGATTGAGATTAAATTGAGTTTGACTCAAACATCAAAAGAGAGTCCAAAAGACTAGGACTCCTTTAATTAGGTGACATCTAATCTAAATAGTTTGGACTCGTAATCAAATTAGGATATCAATTTATTTGGGTCTAATCAATTTCTAATATAATTAGAATTAGTTAGGATTTTATTTGGTTTAAATCAGCCATCTTAAGAGGAGTCTCATGATAATAGAACTCTCCCTTCCATGTGCCAAAAACAAGCCCCACGCCCACATTTTCTTTGTGCCAATTTTTCTCCATATACTGTGAGGTTTTAGCATGAAAGAAAGTTCATGTTGATCCCTTTTCTCCATGTGATTTATGGGGCATAAGGAAGGGTGGGCGGCATATATGCTAGAATCTTAAGAAGTTTGGACTCTTATCTCCTACTCAAAATCAAACTCCTTCCTATTTAAACTTAGGATCGATGTGGGGCGTGTAACAAACCAGATATGGATTAGGTTTTGATGCCAATAGAGGGGAGTTGTGCGTGGAGAAAAATCTAAGGGGAGAGGGCACGCATATGGATGCATGGCATGAGGTATGAGTGATCCCATCTCTTCTTTGTTACCAACAACCAAAGGTTGGTTGTTGGGGACTATTCTCTCTCTCTTTTGTCCTTATTTGGACATGAGTTTTTTCTCTTCTCTTGTTCAAAAGTTGGACAAAAATTTTTACATCTCCAGTATAGAGATTTGGTGCATGGATTTTAGGAAGAAAAGAGAAAAAATGATTCTTCTCATGATCTCTAGCATAGAGATCATCATCCTCCTATTTTCTTCTTCTTCTCTAGGATTGTCTTGAGAGAAAAGAAGATTTTCAACTATCAAAATGTGATCTCTGTAAGAAAACTAGCACTCCGATGAGATAAAAAAGTTTTTGATCAGATCAAAATCTCGTATGGATACCCGTAGAGGTCGAACACTGTGCAGCTTCAAGAGACCTTCAGAAGATATTCACGATCATCAGTTCACGGTGAAGATCGACTCGTGTCAAGGTATAAAGTTTATTTATTTTTCTCTATTTGATTTCTGTATCTGAATCCTATCTCACATATGTAGATCTTGTTTATGGTTTTAAGATTTGATCTTGTGCATGCTTAGATTAAATTAGATTTAATCTAAATTTTTAAATTTTACTGTGTACTCATTTTAAAATTTTTTTGCATGTATGAAACTATGAAATTCTAATAGTAGTATCAGAGCCACGTTACATGCATGAGATTAGATTTAGATCTGAAATCTGTAGAGAAAAATTTTAAATCTAAAAGTTTTTGTTGTCATTCTGATATAAGGTTATCCTAGCATAACTTGTTATGCTGTATGGTTGTCCTAGAATGATATTAAAATTTTTGATTAAAATAAAATTTAGATCTGATTTTTCAGCATGTATATGATATATATTTGTATGTATGATTGAAAATTATTTCGAGATTAAAATATACTTTGTATGCAAAGAATTTAGATCTGAAAATTTATTTTAAGATCTGAAATTAGTGTTTGTGCATGAGGGATTGATCATGGGTAGATCAAATTAGATCATGTAATTGGATTACATCTAAGATTTCTGATTTGATCATATGGGTCAAAATTGATTTAGCAGTTGATCTAACCAAGTCAAGTGTTGATTAGGATGAGATCAATAGAGCTTAAGATCATACAATTATTGTTGATCGAATCGATTGACACCTATATGTAGAATCGATTAACCTAAGGACCTAATTCGGCTCTATGGCTCGAATCTGATTCTCCTAAGCTAACCTATTTGGATCAATTAACTAATTGGTGTCTAAGGCAAGTAATTGAAAGGTGATTATTTAATTAATTTCATTTGCTGATCTGATCAATTTATTGATGTCTAAGGAAAGTAATGGGGGGATCTCCATCGATCTCCACTTATCTGACTGATTTGAAAGATTGAGTCTTGTTGGGTATAAAATAACCCTAGCCAAAGTTCGTAAAAGGCCGACCCTCCTAGGGCTCTTTCGGCTTTCGATCTTGTGCGGTATTTTTCTGAACTTCTCCGACTGTCCGAGCTTTCATAATACCATCCGGACTCTCCAATAATGAGCTCTTCCATTCATCTACCGGATTGCTCAAACGCTCTCTGAGCTTCACTATCAGCCGATTTTCTACAGTGATCGACTATTCTCCGAATCTCTTCCAGACTTCTTCCAGCCACAATCGACTCTACCTCGAACTTCTATTGCAAGCGGACTTCATCTGAGCTCTACAAGAGCAGACTCCGTCCGAACTCCTACAACAGAATTGAATCTCGGACTCCTCCAACGTTCGACCTTCCACAGTATCCTCAAGACTCCTCCAGCGGACGAACCTCCACAGTGCCATCCGAACTCCACTGTCGGTCGATCCTCTGTCGGATTTCTCATGAAACTGGATCTCTCCGACGAACAGTCTTCAGATGAGCTTCCACATCAGGTAAATTTCAGACGGACTTCTCTAGCAATCGGACTCCTACCGGACTTCTCCAACAGAAAGTTTCCGTCTGAGCTTCTACAGCAGATGACTTTCGCCTACAGCATTAGCGCCTAAGGCACCCCACAACTGTGGACTCGTCAGCAACTTCGAAAACATCTGAGCTTTTCTTAGATTGCTGAGATAGAGAGCCGTTCCGCTCCACCAGACGTTCCAGTCGAGCTTCAGCTGTCCAGCCCGAACTCTCCGGCAAGTCGCGACAATGGACATCACTCCACGTGGCTCCATCACTCTCTGGTAAGTCACGACAACAAACATTACTCCACTCTCCATAACAAACTCCACGTGGCCCTGAACGGCCCACTGATGCCACTACTCTCCGTAACAAACCTCGCATGGCCTCGAACGGCTCACTACCAGGCAGTTACGGACGTCACTGTCAATCAGTTACGCTCTCTCATCTATAAAAGGGACCCCTAGATACGTTCTTCTCTAAGCTCTAAACTCTATCTCGAAACTCTGCTAAAATCTCATTCGAGTGCTCCATTTCTATTGAGGCAGAGTACTGACTTGAGCATCGGAGGATCTTGCCGGAGCACCCCCAACTCCGGTTAGACTTTCCTTGTAGGTCCCAGCGGCGGTCGCGATCCCCTCGACTCCAGCTTCTCAGGCATCGATGGAATTCTGCACCAACAAGTCTCAAATATGGTTGTTTGGCGATTTGATTTAGCCCATGCCAATTAGATCAGTCATGTGATGATTGATTAATGAGACCTAAACCAAAATCTCTCCATTAATATTAAGTCCAATGATCTTCCACCATTGTAGTGTGTGGGCGTGCTACCGGCGTTGATTGTTCTGACTAGTCATAGTGGTTTAGTTGCATCGAAAATATGCAACCACTCTATTAGCAAAGAGTTGCTCCAGGATAAAGATGGGGTTGGGCCCAATAACTGTTAGATGAGGAACCCAATGACGGCTTTGCATCTGCTTGTCAATGGTGGATCTGACTTAACTAAAAAATATGGACAATAACTGTTAGGTGAGCCCACATGACTTAGAGATCAAGTAGCTGCAATATACTTAGAGAAACATCTGGATAAAGAGTTGTCTATGCATCAGTGTTCATGTTATTAATAACTGTTAGGTGAGATACACGGCATCGGTGCGACCACAGTACCTACTAAAAATTCAGTTGTCGCATTAGAGTTTTTATTTCTCCATTCGAAGAGTGTGGGAGATCTGATAAAATAGTGAAAGTTTTTTTGTATCTAAAAGTTTCTAGAGTAAATTATAAAATAAGTACAAACATCTAACTAGAATTTTTGCTCTCTACTATTTATTGTGTCAGCTTCCAACCCTCTAGCTCAAATCTCAGATATTAACCGTTTAACCGAAACCAATTATATAGACTGGATCACATATCTAAAAATTATTTTTAATTTATAAAATTAAGTAATATTTTTTATCAAGTTATTTTGATGTTAATAACTTGTCCAACCCAAAGTCAATGAGCTATACTTGATGAGTGGATGGACAATGTCAATAAAGATAGGTGCTATGTATTGAAGTCCATGTTAGATGAACTCCAATATATGCATGAGCACATGTTCACTGCCAACGATATATCGATTCATCTACAAGTATTGTGAGGTGATCAAAGTCATACAGCGTATGAGATGCGCGATGGATAGTCAGTCTATGATCGTTATTTGATAATGATCAAGGACATTAAAGAGCTTAAAAAGCTCGACATGACCATGCATAAGAAATTACTTATGAATTTGATCTTACAATTCTTATTTAGTTTATATGGATAGTTTATGGTAAACTACCGTATGAATGACCATCTTGGTATCTTATCTGAATTGATCAAATTGTTGTTAACAAAAGAACCTTGAAAGAGTTTAGAGGTAAATATCTGAAGAGCCTAAAAAAATAAGGACAAGTCTTGAGCAGGCATGTCGAAATTGCTTAATACTATCCTTACGATTTTTTTTTCCTCCAGTTGAGTTTTAGACTCTAGTATTTTTTTATATAGAGTCTATGGGAAGGTAGAGGGCTGAGAAAGTAACTTTAAAATTGATAATAGAAAAGAGTTGTTGCTGTGGCCACGGGTATCTATCCTTTGTGATTATCGTTTGAATTTAGTTTTTAGAGACGACCTCTATCATTTGTATGGTGAAGCATCTATGAATTTAATTGAGTAAGCAGTGAATGTCATTGGATCTAAGAGATTTAGAGTTAAGATAAACCTTAAGTATATATAGAACCTTGGGCTAGGTCGTATAGGAGAAGAAATAATTAACAAACTAGAGAAATATAGGCTTTTGGGCTCATTGACTGTTGAGTCATATCTAGTTTGTGCATCATCTCTTTGAGAAAAAAATGATCAAACTACTCTTATGGGATAAGAGTAAGAGGACCACTAAGATACTTATCCTAGTATACATTTGATGTGTGTAGCCCATATGATGTGCTAACAAAAGAAATTATCTCTACTTCATTACCTTTACCGATAATAGTCATGGTATGGGTAAGTATATGAGATACAAATCTGAAATTTTTGAAAGATTCAAAGAATTCAGATGTAAAGTAGAGAAGCAAATTAAAAAATTTTAAAGATACTTCGATCGGATCGAGGATGCAATACCAAAGAAAGAAATTTTCGATTATCTCATGACATAGTTTTATATTGGACCCCTCTTAGTACATCTCAGCTCAACAAGATAATTAAGAAGAGTCATGGGACTATATGAGATATGATCCGATCCATGATGGAATTCACTGATTTATTTTGTTTCTTTAGGGGCATACTTTATTTCTATAAAATTGAGTTCTCTCCTACCACACCATATGAGATATGGTATGGTAAGAACTAAATCTTGATTATTTCAAGATCCAAGGATGTCCAGCCTGTGTCAAGGACAGCAGGTGGATGTGTTAGAGGATAGGTCTATAAAGTTCATCTTAAAAGAGTTTGGGATACTACTTTTCTTCTGGAAGGATTACAATGTGATTGTGACCGACATGCTATCTTCTTAAAAAATTATTTAACCAAGATAAGCAGTGAGAGGAAAGTCTAGCTCGAAGAGAGTGTCTCTAAAGAGCAGCGAGCCATAGGATCTAAAAAACCTATTCATCATGAGCCAATATACGTATATTCCTCCTCCACCTCGTACATATAGTAGGATCTCCCATCCTCTCGAAAGATACTTGGGTATATTTAACAAAGGATGTAGAGAAAAATTATTTCTTATGGAAGATAGAGAACATAGAGATGATCTCAAAACCTACAACAAGGCGATGTCAGATATCGACTCCAAAAAAGGGATGTGAAATAATTTTTCTGACTAGATATCTTTTGAAGATTTTTATATGGAGTAGCTTATGGATTTCACTTCTCGTGATAGGAGATTACAAAGTCAGTAATAATCTTGGAGTTGGAACATTTATTTTGATGATATAATCAAATTGTTTGATTAGAAATGAGAAATTATATATTTCGAAAAGGATCAGTGGGAGTATCCAATACTGACATCGGTTAAAATATGATTGTATATATAATTATCCATGAAAGACATAAAGCAAGCGTTCTATATTCTGAGAATATAAAGATCTATAGAGATAGATACAATTGAATGCTTGTATTTTCACAGATAAAGTATAAAGAGTAGATGTTGAAAGGGTTCAGCATAGAAATCTCGAAGTAGGGTCTGCTATCTTCTTGGGTATAGATATATGCCATGTAATATACTTGAATTGATATAGTTAATACTGTGAGTGTCATGAGTAGATATCAGTTGTATCCAGACTGAGAGCGCTAGATTGCTGTAAAATATCCTTAATACTTGAGAAGAACTAAAGATAAGTTCTTAATTTGGAGAAGGATCAAAGCTAGGAGTGGAAGGATACACCAATTCAGATTTTATGTCTGATATTGATGGTAGAATGTCTACATCATGGGGTGTGTTTTTGTGTCGATATCTTGGAAGAGTTTAAATAATCGATCAATGGAAGCTGAGTACACTGTAGATATATAGGATGCATTCTGGTTCATGTTAGTTGCAGAACTGGATGTCATGCCATCAGATACCATGACACTATACTTCAAAGGCAATTGCACCGTAGCCTTTGCTAAGGAGCCTAGGTCTCACCAGATATCCAAGCACATAGAGCAACAGAACACGCGACTACCTCAAGTAGAAATACATAAAGGTGCAGAGAGCAAACTCCATATGAGATGTGGTTAATCCATTGATAAGTCACTTAGTTAGCCAGAGAATAAAGCCTATCTTGTGAAGATAGGCTGGACATATGGCAGATTGGCTTTAGTACAAGTGAAAGATTGTTGGATGTATGCCATAGAAGCTAACCTTGATTGATGCATATCATAGTACTAGGATATATTTTTGTACTTATTGGGTATTTATATTATCATTCATATTTTATATATCATAAATCATTCAAGAGATTAACAAGATGATAACACATATTCTCAAAGAATTGAGAATTTGAGACATGTGTCATTGATAGTTAATTTCTAAATTACTCCTGATCATAGGATCATCATGGAGATGGCGATTGATCTGGATAGACCAGTGCACTGATCGCTTTCTTCGGATAGATGAGTCTCGAGTTTGTGGTGCAGTGACACTGGAGCGAGAGTGCAGGTGGTTGTTAGAGAACAACTAGCACTGAGCATGACCAACATCAGAAGTCACATGGATGTTTGCTCACTCGTTAGTGACTTTCTCGATGCTGCAGTTGTATGACTGGTCTTTTGACCTGCGGTGCTATAGCTGCTCGCAGTGTGGCTGCTGGAGTTTGACAACACATAAACATTGATGCAATGAGTCTTTGTAGTAGATGTTGATGACAGTTGGTCCACTGTAGGAGTAGAGTATACACATAGATGGAATCTATGGATCCTAGCAGAGGAGAGTAGTCCTATGAGATTTAAGAAGCTGAGTCCTTAAGTCTATGGCCATAGCAATTTGATTGATGAAAAAGAGTTTTCATTAGAATCATGCATGGACTCGAGCTGATTGAATCTATCATATGATCGAGGATGAGGTTTGATGATTCATCCATGATCTGCTATTTGATCGGGACTCATGATAGAGGGATTGTATCTTATGTTAATTGCACCTAGAGATTCATCACCTTTTATTCTACTGGGTTGCCACTACATATTGCTAGGTGTCACTGATGGATTGTGAGACCCACGAGTATCATCTCGATGATTAATGATCTTTGGTGGACAGAGTTGGAATGGTTCCAACCCATTGAAAGGAGTTTTGATAATATTGTAATAGAGATCACAATATATCTCACTACCAGACAGAATAAAATCTATGGGATTACACACAAAGAGACTTTTGACTGATCAGATGGTTGAATTACGATTATGAATCATGATAGGATTTGATTATCAATTTGATTGATGATTAATCCAATACAAAAGTTACAATCAAGTAACTCGCTAAAGAGTTAGTGAGTTATAGGAGGATCAATTAGTAATTGGATTACTAATTGGCTCAATTTGATTGAGCAATGGGGCTTGCATCAAGTCTAATTAAATTAGATTTAATTTGACTTGACATGTGTTTGATTTAATCAAACCTAATTGGGTTATGAGATAATCAAATCGTATGGGTGAATAATTTCTTGTTGAATTAAGATTTAGATTTGACTTAATTTCTAATTAGACTAGAATCTAAACAAGAGTGTTTGAGTTTCTATTTGGACTAAAAATTCTTCTCTTCATGGGTGCAATAAATCTTAATTAGATTGGGATTAAATTGAGTTTGACTCAAGCACCAAGAGAGAGTCCAAAAGGACTAGGACTCGTCCTCTAATTAGGTGACATCTAATCTAAATAGTTTGAACTTCTAATCAAATTAAGATATATTTGGGTCTAATCAATTTTTAATATAATTAAAATTGATTAAAATTTTATTTGGTTTAAATCAGCCACCTTAAGAGGAGTCCCATGGTAATAGAACTCTCCCTTCCATGCGCTAAAAACAAGCCACGCCCACCATTTCTTTGCGCCAATTTTTCTCCATATACCGTGAGGTTTTAGCATGAAAGAAAGTTCACGTTTATCCCTTTTCTCTATGTGATTTATGGCGCATAAAAATAAGGAAGGGTGGGCGGCATATATGCTAGAATCCTAAGAAGTTTGGACTCTTATCTCCTACTCAAATTCAAACTCCCTTCCTATTTAAACTTGGGACCAATATGGGGCATGTAACAAACTAGATATGGATCAGGTTTTGATGCCAATAGAGGGGAATTGTGCGTGGAGAAAAATCTAAAGGGAGAGGGTGCGGCATATGGATGCATGGCGTGAGGCATGAGTGATCCCATCTCTTCTTTCTTACCAACAACCAAAGATTGGTTGTTGGAGACTCTTCTCTCTCTCTTTTGTCCTTGTTTGGACATGAGCTTTTCCTCTTCTCTTGGTCCAAAAGTTGGTCAAAAATTTCTACATCTCTAGCGTAGAGATTTGGTTCATGGATTTTAAGAAGAAAAAAGAAGAAAAGATTCTTCTCATAAACTCTAGCGTAGAGGTCATCATCCTCCTATTTTTTTTTTCTTCTCTAAGATTGTCTTAAGAGAAAAAAAGATTTTCAACGATCAAGATGCGATCTCTACAAGAGAGTAAGCATCCCAGTGAGATCAAGAAGCTTCTGATCAGATCGAAGTCTCGTGTGGATACCCATAGAGGTCGGACACTTGTACGGCTTCAAGGGACCTTCGGAAGATATTTACGATCATCAGTTCATGGTGAAGATCGACTCATGCCAAGGTTTAAAGTTTATTTATTTTTTTCTATTTGATTTCTGTATCTAAATCTTATCTCACATATATAGATCCTGTTTATAGTTTTAAAATTTAATTTTATGCATGCTTAGATTAAATTAGATTTAATCTGAATTTTTAAATTTTTACTGCATATTCGTTTTGAAAAATTTTTGCATGCATGAAATCATGAAATTTCAACACTAGGATCCTGTGGTGTTGTTGGTGGCACCAAGGGAGGCTAATGTTATGAAGAAAAAGTCATCCCCTGTCACACATTCACTTTCACAGCTATAGCACCCCATCAACAAGGCATGAAAAAGTCTTTACAAACAAGAAATGCCACAGGGGGAGAGAGAGATTAGAGGAGGAGGATGGAGGAACAAAGGAAGAAAGAAAACCACATGGGGCATTAATTAGTGATAATTAGTAAGGAGAAAAACTTTGATGTAATTAGAATATTAATGTGCCAATCTATTTGATTATTGTGATACCCCAAACCTAGTCGCACAAATCTTAAAGTGATGGAAAAAAATAAAAAAATAAGCCAGCACCGCATTATACATGTTGGAAATTATGGAGGAAAGTAATGGGGTGAGTCTGAACTGGACTCATCTTCCTCTTCGATGGAAGAAGATGAGTTTGAGAAGGATTTCCCGCACCCTCCCCATCCTATTTAAAGATCGCCTACTCCCCTCTGATCCCATATCGGAAGAGCCAAGTTTTGGATGGAATCACGTTAGTGATTGATGGGTTTTGTCCGATGATTTTCACCACCACCACCACAGCTCGAGTATCATTGAAATCAAGTTAAAGATCTCTAGAACTTATGCTGTTTTCTATCTTCCTTGGTCCTTAAACCATGGATTTCACTAATAATTTGCTAGATTTAATCGAGGAAGAAGTGCTCTATTCCCCTATTTATTTTTCATGATCTTTCTTCCTTCTCCAACATCGTTTATCGCCATCGATTGTTGGTGGGGTACTACTTGTTGTGTCACCATCGCTCCAGCCACCATCGACCATAGCCTTATATTGGGATAGATCCTTATCACTTAGCCAACTACCTTTCTTCCTCTGAGGAGCTCGACAGAAGGCCGACTTCATTAGAAGGTCGACCTTATCAAAAGGCTGAGGCCATTAGAAAGCTGACCTCATCGAGAGGTCGACCTCATCAGAAAGCCGATCTCATTGAGAGACCGAGCTCATTATAAGTCCGATCTTATCATCACTTGGACATGTGGTAGTACATTATTATTATCTGAGTTAAATGTTACATCGACCCATTATTGATGTACCTCTCCAGTAACATCGGCCCATAGCCAATCTCTCTTTCCAATATTATTTGCTAATCGACTTAATCTAGAACTGCTAGTAAGCGAAATATTTATCTCAATTTTCTTTCGATCTCCTTCACCTTACTCCGATTAGCGATCGATCTGAATCGATGATTGGATAGCATCACTTGACAGGCTCATTCAGCCAACTTCTGGATCCCCTTCCTTCGACCCATGCTGGGTCCAGTCTCGACTCCAGGCTCTCATCCTCCCACGGACTATGATCCCCACTTATGAGTTGGGATCCTAGAGCACGGGCATCGGTCGAGCAGCTGAACCTCAAGCGTGGCCGCCATGCTATCCCATCAGATCACATCAAATCATATCATCCTGAGAAGCCCATGCTGCTCTTAGGACTTTGTCAGATGACTCTTGCCTCTAACTACGGCAGCCCCCCACATGCTATGAAGTGACAATACTCAAAAAAGTCAAAAGATCAGGCACGGTGCTGCTCAGAGATATAATTAAGGGCAAAAAGGGTGTTTTACGACCTTTCTCTTCTCCTCAAAGGCTCCAACTTCATCTATAAAAGATAATCTGAGGACCCCAAAAAAGGTATACCTCCTCTCTTTCTCATAAATGCTCGCTCTTTTTCATCTGTTGTAAAAAATTTGACTTGAGTGTCGGAGGGTCTCCGTCTGAGCCAACTCGATAGAGCTTTTCTTACAGATCTGACTACCACTGATGCATTGAACGTTACCTGATCTGACCATCGTCGATGCATTAGATGTCGTCCCATTCCAGCGCATCTGGCCTAGGATGGATTTCAAATGCAACAAAATGGCACGTCAAGTAGGGGCTTTACCCACTTTTGAGAAAAAGCACATAACCCATTATCGTGCTACTACGAAGAGCATCCTTGGGGCATTCTAACCCATGGAACGCTCATCGGTAGTAGCTTTGGTGGAGATTATACTCCGTGTTAGATATCGGAGGTGTTCCCACAATCCTCTTTGTCGGTTCTCAGAAGAAACAAAGTTGGAAGGCCAAGCATGGCTCTTGAGGACATTCAATAGGGAGCAAAAAATTTCTAATGGGACAAGATGGTATCATATGACTAGAGGTGATAGGGATGGCCTCTCCCTGACACTCCATTTATGGATCCCTCCTTTGATGACGGCATCAAGCGACCAACCCTTAGACAGCTAATCCTTCATTAGACATTCTTTCAGCCTCACGACCAACTCACGATTGACCAACTACTGCTCTCTGAGCACTACGATCTAAAATCAATGGCCTGCTCAGCAACAGCTAGTGCATGACAGTCCACCTCCAGTGGTACGATGCACTATCGACTCCAGCAGTTCTGATATCAGATAGAAACCCGCACCAATGGGGCCATGTAATTCAGATCGAAAGAGGAAACAAGCTTCAAAAGATCCGTATAAAACTTTCAAGATAAGAGGCTCTCAAGTCCCATTCATTGTCTTATTTTCTTTTTGAGCAATAAGTCCTTGAGCACTTAAGTTGAGGCAAGGTCATAATGATCAAACTAAGGTCGCTCCTCGGTGAGCGACTGAGCTTTCACTATGCATGAAAGACCCGAAGGCTTCAGATCGAAGCCAAAAATGAGGCCACAATGGAGATCAAAACTAAGGTCGCCAACTCTCCAAAGTCGACCTCCAAAGTTCAACTCCTTAAAGCCAAGCTCCAAAGGCTAAAGTGAAACAAATCGGCTAAAATGTGGTAATACAAGTCTAATATTCCTTACTTTAAAGCTTAGCTTAGCTTGAGAGTCAGAAAGTCCAGCCAGAGCTGGTTCGACGAATTCTCTCATCTTGTGTGTGCAGGCCAATGATGAAGACTTCACTTTTCAATGGGGAGCAAAAACCCTCAATGAGATCTGAGGTCATCTTGACAAGATCCAAGATGCAACAACAAAAACTTTGGATCAGATCGGAGGTCACTTTGACAAGATCCAAGGTGCAACAGCAAAAATTCTCAACCAGATCCGAGATCACCTTGACAAGATCCAAGGTGCCATAGCAAAAACCCTTAGTAAGAATAGGATCACCTTGATAAGATCCAAGGTGCAATAGCCAAAACCCTTGGTAAGAACTGAGGTCACCTCGATAAGATCCGAGATGCAATGCAATAGCCAAAATCCTTGGTAAGAACTGAGGTCACCTCGATAAGATTCGAGATGCAATAGCAAAAATCCTGGTAAGAATCGAGGTCACCTTGACAAGATCCAAGGTGCAATAGCAAAAATCCTCGGTAAGAACGAGGTTACCTTGACGAGATCCAAGGTGCAACAAAAAAAAGCCTCGACAAGATCCTAGGTCATCTTGATGAGGTCCAAGGTGTAGCACAAATAAAATCCTAGACGAGATCTGAGATCACCTTGACAAAATTTGAGGTATATGTAGACAAAAGCCTCAATGAGATCTGAGGTCACCTTGATGAAATCTAAGGTGCGGGAGCAAAGATGTCGTCGAGTCCCACTTTCTTGAGGCCTATGATATCGAGTTTGGCAAAGCCTCTCGTGAGGGGTGGATTAGCTGCCAGCATCAGCCAAACCGAAGTAGCCAGATAGAGGGTCGAGTCCTCAGACTTCTAGTTTCATCGAATGAAAGGCTGACAAAGTCAGGAGAAAATCTGAGAAGACTGACAAAGCCAAGGAGAAATTCGAGGAGAAAATCTAAGGAAGTCCACCTTATCAGGAGGTCGAGGAAGTCTAACTTAATCAGAAGACTGAGTGAGTCAACCTCTCATCAGAAAGCTCCTCCAAATGATGAATCGATCATGATTTATGATTCAGAAAGCTCCTCCAAATGATGAATCGATCATGATCTATGATTCAAAAAGTTCCTCCAAATGATGAATCGATCATGATCTCGACAGGATCGAGACTCCAAGGGATAGATGACTAGAAAAGCTCCTCCAAATGATGATATCATTTCCTCTGAGAAAAATTTATGAGTGCAAACTCATATTCTACAACTCTATGCCGAATGGTCCAAATACTCAAAAATTTATCGAGCAACTTGGATGCTTTTCATCTGATCAGACTACTATATCATCAGCTATTATCCAACAAAATGTAATTCGACTAACACCCATTTAACGGAGCTGCAAGGTTTGGCAACTGCAAGCATACCAGCTACGGTCCAAGAGTCGCAAGCATATAAGCTATGGTTTGTATGCAGACCTAGGCAAACAAAGTTGTGGTTAGTTGGCTTGCTACCGATTGACCAAGGATCAATTGATCCAAAATAAAATGAAGATATTTTCTCTATGACTAAGTTTTGATTCAATAAAATGATCTACGACAAATGATCTATGACAAATGATCTACTATAAATGATCTGATTAGATGGAATGATCGATGACTATGCTTCAAATTCAACATGATGTTCTACAAAATGATGACTTGTTCTACGAAACGACAAAGTGGCAGATCATCGAAGAAGCAACTCGGATCCACACGATGACTAACTCCTTTCACCCGATTAAGGCTACATAATCAGACTCAGGAGGTGGGGGGTAAGTGTTGGGGTGGATCCTCGTCGCTTAGCCGACTACCTTTCTTCCTCTAAAGAACTCATCAGAAGTCCGATCTCATCAGAAGGCCGACCTCATCAGAAGATCGAGATTATTGAAAAGCTGACCTCATCAGGAGGCCGACCTCATCAGAAGGTCGAGAACATCAGAAAGCTGATCTCATCAGGAGATTGAGCTCATTATAAGTCTGACCTCATCATCACCTAGACACGTGGCAGTAGATTATTATTATCTGAGTTAAATGTTATATTGACCCATGATCGATGTACCTCTCCAATAACATCGATCCATGGCCGACCTGTCTCTCCAATATTATCTGCTAATTGACTTAATCCAGAACTACTAGTAAGCAGAATGCTCATGTTGGATTTTTTCAATCTCCTTCATCTTACTCCGATTAGTGATCGACCTAAATCGATGATTGGGTGGCACCACTTGATAGGCTCATCCAGTCTTGACTTCGGGCTCTCATCCTCCCACCGACCATGATCCCCACTTGTGAGTTGGGACCTCAGGACACGGGCATCGACCGAGCAGTTGAACCTCAAGCGTGACTGCTATGCTATCCCATCGGGTTACATCAAGTCACATCATCCCTAAGAAGCCCATGTCACTCTCAGGGCCTAGTCAGATGGCTCTTACCTCTAACTACAATGGCCCCCCATGTGCTATAAAGTGATAATACTTAAAAAAGTCAAAAGACCGGGCACGATGCCGCTCAGAGATATAATTAAGGGCAAAAAGGTTTTTTATGGTCTCTTTCTTCTCCTCAAGGCTTTAACTTCACGTATAAAAGGTAATCTGGGGACCTCAAAAAGGGTATGCTTCCTCTCCTTCTCATAAATGCTCGCTCTTTTCCACCTATTGCGGAAGATCTGACTTAAACATCGGAGAGTCCCCACCAGAGTTAACTTCGATGGAGATTTTTTTTGTAGGTCCGATCGCTGTCGATGCATCGAACGTCACCCCGCTCCAGCACCTCCAACCCAGGATGGATTCCAGATGTAATGCCTTGGCCGATGGGAGGTCATGCATTTCGAGAAAAAAATAAGGGGAAAAGATTTGGTGTTTTATAAAGAACCCCGAAAGGAAGAAATGACGAAGAAGAAAGAAAGAAAAAGAAAAAAAAGAAAAAGAAAAAAGAGAAAAGGAAGAAAGAAAGAAAATAAAAGAAAAAAGAAAAGAAAAGAATGAGAGAGAGTTTCTCACTCTTCCCTCTCTCTCTCTCTCCTTCCTTTCTCTTCTCACTTTCTCTCTGCATTGTCTTTGTTTAATTTCTCTCTAAAAAAATCTTACTTTCTCTTTCTAAAATTATCTCTCTTTAGATTATCTCTCTTTTAGGATCTTTTGATCTTAAAAAGACCTTATAATAGCCTCGATAGATCTCGTGAAGAGATCTTAATCATTGACTATCAGACAATTTGTCGGTTTTTATCTTAATTAGGTCGAGTATCATGAGATTTCATCATCAGTTGTATCATAGTATCCTAACATGATCTTGATTTATAGTTAATTGATTTGATGCTCTAGATCAAATCGACTAGACGTCGGGTGCTATCGCATAGCCAGTCCTCTAAGGATTTAAAATTTTTATTTTAAAATAATTATAGTTAAGTTTTAATAAAAATATGATTTTAGATATCAGATTTTGAAGAAAAATTTTTGAAATTATGTGGATTCATTGGAATACATGTAAGGTAAGTAATAATACACCTGTTCGAGATTTTTCATTTATATATTAATATTTTGAATATCAAACAAGTTGTTAATGGATTTATATATATTTTATGATCATACGAAAAGTATGTTTTGAAGAAAAATTGATATAAAATTTCATAGTAGTATTTCTTGGACTATTACTATAACTATTTATTAATTTTAAGTCATATATGCGTATTTTGATTTGATTATGAAATATATATTATTTTATGAAAAAATTTTTGATACTAATCGGATTTAGACTCTCGATCTGATTATGTCCGAACTGCTAATTAGGAGTTATGCATTAGCACTTTGAGCTCATGATTCTATTTTTGACCTGGTCATAGAATATAAGTGTGGTATTTCGATCCCGCCATAAGTTAGAAATATGGTATCCCATCCAACTATAGGGCATAAGTATAATATTTCGGCCTCGCTACAGGGTATAAGTATGGTACTCTGATCCGATCTTAGGATATAAGTATGATATTCTAACCTCACCTTAGGATATAAGTGTGGAACTCTTGCCTGGCCACAGAATATAAGTATGGTATTTTAACTCGGCCATAGAGTATAAGTGTGATTATAGTTAAAGACTGATGGGTTGAATGAAATTTATTTCCAATTAAATTTTAGAATATGATTGATTTTGAAATCAAATATATGATTATATATATGAATATTTGAATGATACTGATATTACTAAATTTATATTTTAAAAATAAATTTGATTACATTTGTGCACTGATTAATGATAAATTATTCTTTGATTATTGTAACCATATTGTTATATAAATTATTTGTCAAGATATTCATTGCTTACTGGGTTGTCTAGTTTTTTACTCTATATTTTATGATTTTTATAGATTCAAAGGACTAGCTTGATGTAGGGATTCAATATGAGAGAGCGAATTAGAAACATAATATAATATTTTTATTTAGACTATGATTTATCAATGTTGGTGAAAATCATAAAAAAATATTTTATAAAATATTTGATTTAGTTATTTGAATCAAAATTGAATGTTAATTATTTAAACTTTATTCTATTATTATTTTATAATATCATGATAAGATGCCTTGCATGTTTGTAGGAAGTGTGCCCTATGAGTATGTTACGGTTGCCATGATCTTTGACTTATGATCTCGGATCGTGGGTATGACAATTAATATGGTATCAAAGTATAAGTGTGTGAATTATGATGCATAGAATCAGACTTGAGTGTAGGTGGATAGACACTAGAGATATTGGGATGAAGATTTATGATAAGTACAATATAAGTTATCTTGATGTTTTTTGGTTAAACCTTGTGAATATGCATAAAAGGATTTCAAAAAAATTATGATTCATAGGGTTTGATATATGATGCAATATTCTATGGATCATGATTAGTTAGATTTTGATCTAAAGTAATGTCAAGAGAATTGATCATGAAAAGTTATTGTACACGGTGATTATTAATTTGACCATCAATTGTTTAAATGCATTTAGGAGCTTAAATTTGATATGAAAAGAATACCATAATATTGCCTAGTTTGAAATTTATTATCTAGCGGCAAGATAATTTTCATATATAATAACATGTTAAATATTTGGACTAAGAAAATTTTTAATGATATCTGATTAGAATATTCTTCAAGGTTGGTTTTAGCATATAGATCATATATAAACTAGCATATAGGAGGAAAGTATATTTGAAAATACTGTGAAAAGAAGTTTGTTTCTAATGAAAGAAATCAATTTTATTTTGAGATCATAAAGTATTCATCTTGGTGGAATCATTAACAATTTTAAATTATCATCTTTGAATTCAAATGAGAAATCTTATTTATGCCTATGGAAGACTATATGGTATACATGAAACTCCAATTGAAGGATTACATTTCTAAGTTGATCGAGGGATCTTCTATTACTATTGTTGAGGTTGGTAGTGGAATCTTTAATTGCTATCTTTGGACTGAGAGAATGTTTAAAAAAATACCTCAATATTTCATTCATAATAAGTCTAGAACGAGGTTCAGGATGATGAACGAAATCTAACGAGCCCAAAAACAGCTCTAACGAAGTCCAGATGGAGGAGATACGCACGAGAGAAGGCCAGAAGTAGATGGTATGGCCTATGGGCCATCGAAGGGGCCCACGGATCAGCATAGGATGGCAGCAGCATGGGTCAGGCCTGGCAGCATGTCGGGCCGGCCCAAGCATGTGCATAGTGTTGCATCAGGATCTGGTACCACAAGGTGCAGTAGGAAGAAAGAAGAAACAAAATAAGAAACACAATACAAATACGTGGATCGACCTCAAGTCTACCTCCATGGGGTGTTCAAGCTTCACTATGAGAGAATAAAATAAAATCAATACAAGAAGAACTCATCACTCAACCCTTATACAAGAGACTCTCAAAAAAAAAATTCAAAATCCTCATAAAAGCTCTCTAAAATCTCTAACAAAGCTTTTTTTCACCTCCAAGATGTCACCAGCTTCCCAATGCAACTGACGGCTCATCAATCGGAGTTATATAGACTCCAGAAACTTCAAAACACTATTATACTAGAAAATAGAGTCCCAATCAAGCCTAGAATCATCCGTGGCCGTTCGATCATAATCGACTCACATCAGGGCCACCGATCACCTAATCAAGCTTGAATTCTCTTTTAGCCATCCAATCATGACCAACTGTGATTTGGGCCATCGGATCACGCAAAAAATAGCCTGAACTGCATGTAGACCGCATGTTCGGTCCACACCGGTCCCATGGACTGCCAGCGCCCCACGATCCATGGTGGACCGCACAGGGGTGCTGGGCCTAGGCGCCCCATGCGTACTGGGCTGGCCTGTGCGCGCACCCACATTGGGCTTGCCCGTATGCTGGGCCGTACGCACCTGCGTGCACATGTCTCCGTCGGGCTCGGCGGTGCCACTGCTGGCCTCTGCTGGCCCACCACCGACCGCTACCACCTTGTACACAGTGCCGTCCTTCTTTTGCACGTATCTTTGCTGTTTGGACTCCGTTTGGACTGTTCTTGAGCTCGTTGGACTTCATTCATCATCTTGGACCTCGTTATGGGCTCAATATGAATTGAATCTTGAGGTATATTTTCTAACAATCTCCACCTCGACTCGATATTCGGCCTCCACTATCTCTGAGAGCCTGTGATCCGTCTCACCCCCATACCATGGGGCATGCTTGCTGTCTTATGGATGGGCAAACATGAGAGTCAAGCTAGGTCGTTCGATCCTACCTCTGTCATGGATTGTGTCCACTCTGACCAAAGACCTACTCGGGGTATCATCCTGTGGTAATAGAAATCTTATCCTGCGACGTCACCTCTCGTCCTTTCGAGTCTCCCGTCTAGTGCTCAATCCACCTCCACTTGGAGCTCCACCTCATTCTGGGCTTCTCCTGACACCTAAAGCTCTACCTCACACTGGACTCCCCATCAGGTTAGTAATATCCTCTCATCCTCTTCTTTACTTCCAGAACAATCCTATTGCCGCACAACACCTTCTGGATTCCTCTACCAGCTACTGTTCTGTAGCCTCTTGAATCTAATCTGCTCAGTAAGATAAGATTCTGTCTAAAATTAGGTATGTATCGGACCTCTCCCAATCTCTTCATTGCACCATCATGTGTCCTCCAGCTGACCATCCTGATGCTTCTGATCGCATAGCTCGATCCATCTGACAGATAAACAGTGCCCTCACTGCTCTCCAGAGAGTCAAACTGCTCTTCTTTGTAACATACATCATAGGTGCATACAGGATCTAAAATCTACTGCTAGAAAGAAGTAGATACATCATCAGATATCTCCAAGGCATCACCCTCTGAGTCGCTACTGACCATCGCTGCAGTAGCCCTCGTTCGATCCTTGAGTTGAGAGCAATCTCTGGCTAGATGTCCCAAATCGTCAGATCGGTAACATCTGATCTTGCTCAGATCTCTCATCGTAGACTTGGACCGCTCTCACCGCGATCTTCTATCATCCTGTCTACCGCCTCTTGCTCCTCCAGAAACCACCAAAGCTGAGCTGCCACCTGAGCTTGAAGCTGGGTTCTTCCTTCTGAGAACCTCGTTCTTTTAGAATGACCTTGGTGACTTTGTCCATCTTGATGGTGCTCTTTCTCACTAGAAGAGTAGTCATCAAGGACTCGTACGAAGGGGGAGCGACGCTCGCAAGACCAGCGTCCCGATCTTCTCCTCAACTTTCTCGTCAATGCTGAGGAGGTCGGTAAGGATCTTCTGAAAGTAGCTGAGATGCTTCTGCATGCTCTGTCTCTCAGTCATCATAGTTGGAGAACTGCCTTCAGAGGAAAAAGGTGTTGGTGAAAGACTTCGCCATGTACAACTCCTCGAGCTTCGACCACAGGACCATCGGAGAAGTCTCACCAAGCGCATGGATCACCACCTCATCCGTTAGATACAAGTGGATCATACTCAGTGCTTGTATCTGGAGTTGCCTATAATCCTGCACCTCATGGTGGTCGGCTTCTCCTCGTACAAGGAGCATCGATCAACCCTTACTGGATGAGCACGTTTTTCATCCTCATCTATTATAAGAAAAAATTACTTTTTTATTAAACCTGTTGATCTCCATCTTGATTGTGCTTGTCTTCTCCATTTTCTATTTTGATCACCACCATCGCAACCTATGCTCTGGTACCACCTGGCTCTGATACCAATTATTGTGCCAGGATCCGGTATCACAAGGTGCAGCAGAAAGAAAGAAGAAATAAAATAAAAAATATAATACAAATACATAGATCAATCTCAAGTCTATCTTCACGGGGTGTACAAGCTTTACTATGAAAGAATAAAATAAAATCAATGTAAGAAAAACTCACCACTTAACCCTTGTACAAGAGTCTCTCAAGAAAAAGCTCTAAAACTCTTATAAAAGCTCTCTAAAATCTCTGTTGAAGTCTTTTTGCACTTCCAAGACGTCACCAGCTTTCTAATGCAGTTGACAGCTCGTCAATCAGAGTTATATAGGCTTCAAAAATTTCAAAATACTATTACACTAGGAAACAGAGTCTCAATCAAGTCTAGAATCATCCATGACCGTCCGATCGTGATCGGCTCGCACCAGAGCTGTTCGATCATGCACATCAGGGCCACCGATCACCTGATCAAGCTCAAATTCATCCTTAACCATTCGATCATGATCAGTTATGATCTGGGCCATTGGATCGTACAAAAAATAACCTGAACCACGCATGGACCATGTGTTCGGTCCACGTCAGTCTCATGGACCACCAGTGCCCCATGGTCCACCAGGGGCGCTGGGCCGACCAGCGCACGTGCCCGTACTGGACCCACCCATACGCTGGGCCACGTGTGCATCTCCTCCGGACCCGACGGTGCCATCGTCAGCCTCCATCAGTCCCCGTTGGCTGCCGTCCCTCATGCACTGTGCCATCCTTCTTTCACATGTATCTTCACAGTTTGGATTCCGTTTGGACTGTTCTCAGACTGTTGGACTTCTTTCGTCATTCTGGACCTCGCTGTGGGCTCAATGTGGATCGAATTTGAGACATTTTCTAACATGGAGCCCATGAGCGTGGGGCAGACCTGCTATCCAATCATGGTCCACCATGGATGTGATCCAGTGCGGTCTACTAGGCGTTGTGTGTGGATTGGTTTCATAATCGGATGGGCGTGCTTGATTCTGAGGATGATCGGATGGTTTAGATCAAAGGTGATGGTGATTCAGGCTATCTTTGTACGATCCAATGGCTTGGAGCGAGCCGATGGTGATAGAATGGCCCAGTTCATTCTTAGTTTGATCAGGAGCCTGGAGATGCCGATTGCATAATCGGATGGCCACAATGTGAGCGGTCACGATCGAACAGTCTAGATGGTATCTAGGGTTTAATTTGGACTCAATTTTCTAGTGAAACACTATTTTAGGATTTTTGGAGGCTATATAACTTCAATTGATGAGCCATTTATTATGTCGAATAGATGATGATATTTTGATCATACAGAGAGCTTCTTAAAGATTTCAGGGGCTTTTATTAAGATTTTGGAACTTTTTGCTGAGAGACTCTTGTACAAAGGTTGAGTGATGAATTTCTCTTGTATTTTTTGATTTTATTTCTCTTATAGTGAAACTTGTGCATCCCATGAGGTAGCTTGAGGCTAATCCATGTATTTTTATTGTGTTTGTTTGTTATTTTTTCTTCTTTTTTTTGTCTGGTATCACATCCGCTTTTCGGAGTTGTTGTGATCTTAAATGGATGATCCGTGTTTCCAATTGAAGGATCTAATCTGACAGAGAAAAGATTCTATTTGTATCTATTTAAGGATATTGGGGTACATGTAAAATTGCAATTCAAAATTTTTGATTTATGAACTGATTTGGAGTTCTTTTGCCCTTGAAAATTAAAAGAATTAAGATTTAATTTATATTGGATTATAATAAACCCATTTGATGGTTTTGAATGTGTTATTGGACTCAAGGGTTAATCAAGATGGATGTGCTTTAGGCAAAATTAGGGATGAGAATTAGAGGTTCATCTTAGGCTTTAATTAGAATTTGAAATTTTAGATCTTTTTCATCTATGATATCAAGTAATATTTTGGTCAAAAATTATTTCATAAATTTAAGAAATTTTGATTGTTTAATCAGAGTACGTAGTGAAAGCATAGTGATCTAAATTATTTTAACTAATCAGCAATATTGATTCTTTGAATTAAAAATTTTTGATAGATGATAAGACTTGATATTTCTTATAGAAAAAATTCATTGATAATGGGAAGGACAATATTTTGATTTTAGGTGTCGCTATATGATTTTCACTAGTAGGTCTCCTATCCATTGTGTTAAAACTTTTTTTGTAGTATTCTAAATCTTGGGTTAGTGGACCATCGATTTGTGATCTTGGAGTTAGAATGTCTATAGGCAAATTTCATTTCTCCTAGATTTGAAGCTTATACTCCTCTTTATGATAGAAAGAAGTGAGATTATTCATTTACTGAGAGCAGATTAGAGTTTATTTATGATTTTATGATAGATCGATCAAATCATGATGTAGTTGATATTTTTGGTAAGAAACTTGATATTCTTATTTGATATTAAGATATTGATTTTAATTATCAGAGATAATGATTTTGATTCAGATCAACTCTTGTGGTGTTGACTTTCTCTTATGAAATTTCATTAAAAATTCAAATATCAAAAGGTTTGAGGATGAAATTAGAATTGAGTTTCTAATTTTTGAAAGCACAAGTAAAAAAAATTTCGAGGATGATTTTTTTTTAGGGGGAGAATGTGATACCCCAAACTAGCTGCACAAATCTTGAAGCGAAAGAAAAAAACCAGCACGTGCATTGCACGTGCTGAAAATTATAATGGAAAGTAGGGGGACGAGTCCGAACAGGACTCATCTTCCTCTTCGAATTTAAAGATCCCCCACTTCTCTCTCTGATCCCATATTGGAAGAGCCGAGTTTTGGATGGAATCACATCGGTGATTGACAGGTTTCATCTGACATTTTCACCACCATGGCTCGAGTACCTTGAAATCAAAGTAAAAGATCTCTTATCTTCGAACTTATGCTGTTTCCTATCTTCTTTGATCCTTAAACCATAGATTCTGATCGATGATTTGCTAGATTTAATCAAGAAAGAAGTGCTCTGTTTTCTATTTATTTTCTATGGTCTTTATTCCTTCTCCAGCATTGTTTATCACTACTGATTGCCAGTATGGTACTACCTTTGTGTCATTGTGGCCCCAACCACTGTCGGCCATAGCCTCGACCAATGGGAGGTCATGTGTTCTGAAGAAAAAAAAACAAGGGGAAAAGGTCATAGTTTTATAAATACCCATGAGAGGAAGAAAAGAGGAAGAAGAAAGAAAGAAAAAGAAAAAAAAAAGAAAAAGAGGAAAAAGGAGAAGAAAGAAAAGAAAGAAAAAAAAAGAAAAAGAAAGAGAGGTATTTTCTCTCCCCTTCCTCTCTCTTTCCACTTTCTCTCTCTAGTTTCTCTCTCTAAAAAATTCATCTTTCTCTCTCTAGAAATATCTCTTCTTCTAGGATCTTTTGATTTTAAAAATAGCCTCTAATAGCCTTGATAGATCTTAATGAAAGAATTTTGATCGTTGACTATTGGACAGTTTGCCAGTCTTTATCTTGATCGGGATGAGTACAATAAGATTTTATCATTGATTGCATCCTAGCATCCTAGCATGACATTTGATTTGTAGTTACCGCATAGCCAGCCCTTTGAGGATTTTGGATTTTTATTTTAAAAATAATTATGATTAAATTTTGATAAAAGTATGATTTTAGATATTAGATTTTGAGAGAAAAATTTTAGAAATTATGTGGATTTGTTGGAGTACATATGAGATAAGTAATGATATATATCTTTTCTAGATTTTTATTTATATATATTATTTTAAATATCAAATAAGTTGTTAATATATTTATATAAGTTTTATGAATCTTACGAAAAATATGTTTTGAATAAAAATTGATATGAAATTTCATAGTAATATTTCTTGGACTATTCCTATAGCTATTTATTAATCTGAAATCATATATGCATATTTTAATTTTATTATAAAATATATGTTATTCTATAAAATTTTTTTGATATGAATCAAATTTGGACTCTTAGCCTGATTTTGTTCTGAATCCTATAATTGGGGATTATGCATTGGCACTCTGAGCTTATAATTTTATTTTTGGTTCGATCACAAGGTATAAGTATGGTATTCTAGTCCTGCCATAGGATATAAGTATGTTCTGTCTGGTCATAGGATATAAGTATTATATTCTGGCCTGACCACAAGATATAAGTGTAGTATTTTGATCCGACTATAGAATATAAGTGTGGTATTCTGACTCTGCCACAGGATATAAGTGTGGTACTCCGATTTGGCCACAGGATATAAATGTGATATTCTGGTATGACCATATAGTCTAAGTGTGGTCATAGTTAAAGATTGATGAGTTAAGTAAAATTTATTTTGAATTAGATTTTGGAATATGATTGGTTTCAAAATAAGACATATGATTATATATATCAAGATTTGAAAGATGCTGATATTACTGAATTCATATTTTGAAAATAAATTTGATTACGTTTAGGTACTGATTAATGATAAATTGTACTTTGATTATTACAATCCATATTATCATATGAATTATCTAATCAAAGTATTCATTGCTTACTGGACTGTCTAGCTTATTAATCTATATTTTACTCTTTTTATAAATTCAGAGAACTAGCTTGACTTGAAAATTCAATATGGGAGAGCAAATTAGAAGCAGAACGCTAATTATTTAAACTTTAGTTATTTGAATTAAAGTTGAACATTAATGATTTAAATTTTATTTCACTATTGCTTCATGATATCATGACGAGATGCCTTGCATGCTTGTGAGGAGTGTGCTCTATGAGTATGCGGTGGTTGCCATAACCCTACTCGTGATCTCGGATCGGAGGCATTACAATTATGCACGTACAATGTACCATATGCAGCAATATTAATACTGTGTGGGATCTCTTGTATGTCCATAGCAAGCCTACATTAACCTTAGCCATTATTGGCTGTGCATGTAAGCTGGATGGGTCTTAGAGAGTGTGCCAAATTCTAGATCTTGTTTCAGACAACTTCCTCTACTAAACATATGCTGAACTCGAGCTTCTCTGGTTATTCTTGACCTAACCAGATATTGAAGAATGGAGTTTGGATGAGATTGATTCAATCATGAGGAGGCATGGAAATCTAGATGAAAAGTATATTAATTGGACAATTTGAGGAGATAGATTACCTGTGTGCTGTTGGAGACATTGAGGCTCTACTCCCCATGGTGCTTTGTTTGGGGCCGTGTATAGACACACTACCGAATAGGAATGGTGGTGAAAAAGAGGTGGAGGGTGATTCATAATAGCTATGTGATGGTTGTGATGTAGAGCATCTAGGAGAGGATTGCAAGGTTAGGACAATACCTACTAGGTTAGGACAAGACTTGATTGGACTTTCACTATAAGACAATCTATCTATTCCAATTAGAATAGTATTAAAATAGAAAATTAGGAATATTGAAAATCATTATTAGATTAAGTTGTTTCTAAAAAATTAGATCTGATAGGCGATGTAAGCCTTCCTATTCCCCAGGTATAGATCATCCTCTTAGCTATACTCCGACAGATCACATCCAGGAAGGACTTAAGTTAAGAGCCACTGCTTGCCTCTGAAGATTGACCACCTGCCTTTCACTGACTATAATTTTTTTAGCCCATGCTACATGCCAGTTCCATGCCACACAAAGCAAGGTTTAATGTGCCAATATACAATCATATCTAATCATATACAATCCAGTAAAAAAGTAAAAAGCTTAAAGAAATCATACCCCAACTCCTTTGATTTTAATTCTCTTCAAAAAGAAAAAAAATAATCCTCTGGTTTTAGTTAAATACTTTTGTGAAGGCATAATTTGAATGCTAAATATATCCACGTGGCCAAAAGTTAACCACGTGAAGTAACGGGAAATAATTTTTGGTTGCGACAAGGGAACTCTCCAACCACAAAATCCAACTAATGGAAGTTTAGGTCTTTCAAGACCAAATCTATGATTGGACTATACAACAATCGGTAAAGACATCAAGCCATTACAAAGTCACCGCCACCTTTGCACCTTTTTTTCTCTCCTCCTCACTGATACTATTAAACCTCTTCATCTTTAAAGAGACAAACTCAACCTCATTCTCGCTGCCACCTTGAAACTAAATCTTTCGATCATCCTTATAGCCAACACCTTTATTTGGATGAATGTTGTCTCCTTCCTTAAACATGTCCTCTGCCCTACATGGAACATCGGGAAGTGGTACGGACTCTTTGCCGAAAAACTTCATTCTCTAACCATGCTCAAGCTTAAACTCCTTGCTATGTGATGCAGTGGATGCGTAGTTCATTTTTATTTTTATTTTTTCATGTAGTTTTTGAGTTTTGACTAACATTCTGTTAAGTTATAAGTTAAAGTATTATATAAAAATAAACCTTACCGATGTAGGCTTATGTTTTCCAAATTATTGAGTGTAGGTGTAATTTAGTCCTAATTGTGGTTTTTGTAATTAACTCTAATATATAAAAACTACATCTATTTGGCAGATTTATTTATATAACAAGGTATTTAATATCAAACAATTATTCATTTTCCTCCAGTATCTTGAAATGATCAGAAAGTGGCATACAACATACCAATCTATCTAAATTTTTAAACAATTATTCAATTTCCTCCAATATCTTGAAATGATCAGAAGAAGGTATACAACATACCAAACTATCTCAATTCCCTATTAGCCCAATGTATTTAATGTACATTTTAGCTTACCTTTTAGCTCACTATTTTTTGTTATAAAAACTTAGCCTGCATCCCTTCTTCCACCTCATAATTGCTTTACATTTAGTTTATCATTTTCCAAAATTGGGTTTGACATATAAGTCATGCCCTATTTGTGAGTTAAATTTTTGGAATCATGATTTTTTTGATTGCATTAGACATACAAAATGTGTTTCTATTTGTGAACTAGTTTATTTTGAAGGAAACAACAATTGCATTTCCTATGAGACAATAGGTAGTTTGGGTCTCCATCCAATTTATTAAGCTAATAAATTAAAGTGGTGCAAGCATGATCTAGACTTAGGTCTTTGGTAACAATTTCCTAGCAACTTTACTAGTTGAAATAGTTGGCATCCATGAACTAGCCCACTTAAGTTTATTCATTAGCATAAACTATCTTGAAAATTGACTCAAGTTATGGTTAGACCGAGCATGGACCAATTTCTGGTTGAGTTAAAGATTCAGAATACCACAAGCTTGAGATTGCCACTAGCCTAGTTAGCTAGCTTGCTATGCATCCTACCATATTCATGCAATTACGTACCTTACCCACTTACTAGCTTGACACCTTCGAAAATGGAGGTACTAAAAAAGATATTTCAACATAATGTTTTCCCTTGGAAAAAGGCATGCAAAAGATCATCCCTTTTACAAAAGAACAAGAGCAAGGAAGCCATAGGAACACGATACTAAAAAAACTCTATTCTCATCACTCTTTCAAGATTCTCCTAGGCTACTGCATCCTTAAGTCCTTAAATCAGATATCCTTTGATATGCCTTAGATTTGACCATAGCTGATATAGCAAACCGATCAATCAGAGCTTGCCATAGAGCCTCCTTCCTATTATATCAATGTCTACCATGTAGCCAATCCAAAAGTGCATAGAGATGTCTAGATCTCCCCCCATCTAGCAATAGCTTGGCCATAGTTGCAAATAGTTTTAATAATCACAGCATTGAGATGTGTAGGATGTAGAGCATGGGAGAATCACCTGTATAATATCTTTAGGATGTGCGATCAATTATCCAAAATAGCCGATCAGCATATCCCAAGATTTTATTGCAATGAGTATCGACTCTTGTCTATATAAACCACTCTCGAAGATCTCTCCAGACAAGTCTCAAGTCTTTAGTCTCAAGCCCGAAGCTTTAGTCTTATATATTTTAAGTGCTCTCGAGTTTTCTCCACTTTGCCACTCTCACAACACCTCCATAAAAGTTTCCTGAGAGTTTATTTGACATAGGCGCTGAGGATCCCCTATCAGACACTCTCTGATAAGAGGATTTTATTATCCAGAAAAGTAGTAACCCAAGAGGGGGGAGGAGGGGGGTGGCGGTTGAATGGGATTTTTTAAAAATTTTAGCTAAATTAAAATCTAAACAATAATGTGCTTTGAATTAACCAATTTAAATGATTGTGAGGTGTATAATATATGTAGCAGTAGAATCAAGATATGGAAGAAGTTATGCAAGGGTTAAAATAACACTAAGCAAAAATTAAAAGCAAGTAAAGTAAATAAGAAAAGGCATAATATAAATACATAAAAATTTATAGTAGTTTAGTGGAACCCTGCACCTATGTCCACTCTTCAAGTTTTTTTGAAAATTTTACTATAATCAGTTCGATTATAGTATGTTTGCTTTATCCGGGATTATAAATAAATTCAGTTGATTTTTTGAGATCATCAACAAAAATTATACATCAATTATTTTTTAAATTTACAATCAACATAGATGATTTTGCAGGCTTACCAATCAAAATCTATAATATTTAATTTCGAGCTTGCACGGGTCTAACCCCAAGTTTTTTTCATCCCCAAGAAATTTAAAAAGAAAATAAGATAAAAGAATGAGAGTTTTAGCACAAAAGAAAAAATAGAAAAATAAAATCTTTAAAGTGCTAAGAAGATGCTGATGATTTGCCTTTTAGATGCTTGAACTTTTCTTCTTTGAAGCTTGAGAAGATATGGAAGAAGTTGGAGAAGATTACTTTGGAAAGATCGCTCAAGTCTATGTACTTAATTCTTCTTTTTTTTTTTCAAAGATGTTCAATAATGCTCACTCAAACTGATGCATTTTTTTTTTACTTTATTTGACTCTTTTTCTAATTGATTCTCTAACCTTTATATGCTTGAAAGTTGTTGGAGAGTGAGTCTTGACCATTGGAATTTTGGAATAGCTGTTGGAGTCAAAAATTAGCCATTAAAAATGTGTAAAAATCTAGCCATTATTGCTGATCCCATGTTAGGAGTCGACTTCAATTTCTCAAGGGTCGATTCAAGGTGCCCACGGGTCGACTTGAGCTACCTATGAGTCAACTCGACCTCAGGATCTAAAAAAAATTCTGTATTCTTTTTCTGAGAGAGTCAGCTTGTCATTTTCATGAGTTGACTCGACTTATCCTGTGATCGACTCGAGTCCTTTTGGGATCGACTCGAATTAGAGATCCAAAAATATAATTTTCTGTCCTCTCTAGGAGTCTCGACTCATAACAAAAGTTGACTCGAGTACATGTCAATCTGCTCCAAGCATGCCAGAGTCAACTCCTCTTCTCCTAAGGCTGACTACTAAACTTTCTGAAACTTAAAATCTCTCTATTTTTAACCCATTTTAGTGCAAGGGTTGGCTCCTAGCCTTTTGTGGTCAACTCTATTAAGTCTGAAACTTAAAAATTCAGTCTTGAATTCCTTGACTTAGCTTCTTTTGAAAGGATCTTTTTTATGAATGAATTTTTAATTTAAATATCTAAAAAATCCTACATTCATTCTTCAAATATAAGATTAGTATCATTTATACTCAATATTTTAGAATTATCAAAATTAGTTATAGGATCAATAATCATCCCCTTTTTGATGATGATAAAATTTTGAGTATATGCGCAAATAATAAATATAAAGTATTTCACTTAATTTGCCAACATGAATCATAAAGTGATATAATAAATACATATGAATATACACTTCATGAATGTTTTATTGGAATTAACAATTTGATACTAAAATGCTCATTTCATATGATCTCGAGTAAACACATGAGTATATCAATCAATATAAAAGCCTTTTAACTATTTTAAGCATATACTCATCGCACATCTCTCCTTTTTTGACAGCATCAAAACGTGAAAGGAGGGACTTAAAAGAATCATTGAAATCAATTTAAGTTTAAATATTTTCACATTCAATTTTCAAATTTAGCAGCAACATTAATGCTACGTGGGATCTCTTGTGTGTCCATAGCAAGCCTATATTAACCTTAGCCATTATTAGGTATGCATGTAAGCTGGATGGGTCTTAGAAAGCATGCCAAATTTTGGGTTTGGTTTCAAACAACTTCCTCTGCTAAACATGTGCTGAACTTGAGCTTTTTTGGTTATTCTTGACCTAACCTGATATTAAAGAATGGATTTTGGATGAGATTGATTCAATCAGGAGGAGGCATGGGAATTTGGATGAAAAGTATATCGGATGATTTGAGAGAGATGGATTACCTCCATGTGGTGCTGTTGGAGACATTGAGGCTCTACTCCCCATGGCACTCTATCTGTGGTCGTGCACAGACACACTACCGAACAGGAATGGTGGTGAAGAAGGGTTGAAGGGTGATTCACAATAGCTATGCGATGGGTGTGATGTTGAGCATCTAGGAGAGGATTGCAATGTTAGGACAATACCTATCAGGCTAGCACAAGACTTGATTGGACTTCCACTACAAGACAAACTATCTATTCTAATTAGAATAGTATTAAAATAGAAAATTAGGAATATTGAAAATCATTACTAGATTAAATTGTTTTAGAAAGTCAGATCTGGAAGACGATATAAGCCATCTTGTTTCTCAGATATAGGTCATCCCCTCAGCTATACTCTGACGGATCATATCTAGAAAGGACTCTAGCCAAAAGCCGCTCCTCACCTCCCAAGACCTGACCGCCCACACTCCTCTGACTATTATTTTTTCAGCCCATGCTAGTGCCATTCTCGCACCACACAAAGCAAGTTTTAATGTGCCAATATACTATTATATCTCATCATTTTCTTCGAAAAAGAATCCTCTGATTTTAGTTAAATACTTTTGTGAAGGCATAGTTTGAATGCTGAATATATCCACGTGGCCAAAAGTAAACCATGTGAATTAAGAATATTTGGTTGCAACGAGGGAGGTGTCCATCCATAAAATCTCACTAATACAGGGAAGTTTAGGTCTTTCAAGAACAAGATCCCTCTCTTATCATCCAAAAAAGACAAAAACAAATCCATGATTGGACTATGCAATCGACGATAACGACATCAAGCCATTACAAGGTCACCGCCATCTCCTTCTTCACTATTAAACCCCTTCATCTTTAAAGTAGAGACAAACTCAAACTCAAACTCATTCTCATTGCCATCTCGAAACTAAATCTTTCGATCATGTTGACTGCCAACATCTTCATTTGGATGTATATTGTCTCCTTCCCTAAACACGTCCTCTACCTATATGGAACATCAGGAATTGGTATGGACTCTTTGGCTGAAAAACTCCATTCTCCAACCACCACTCAAGCTTAAACACCTTGCCATGCGATGCAGTGGATGTGATGTAGTTCATTTTCATTTTTTTTACATATAGTTTTTGAGTTTTGACTAAAAGTTATATGTTAAAGTATTACATAAAAATCAACCTTAGGGATGTAGGCTTATGTTTTCCAAATTATTGAGTGTAGGTGTAATTTAGTCCTAATCAAGGTTTTTTTAATTAACTCTAATATATAAAAACTACATCTATTTGCTAGATTTATTTATATAACGAGGTGTTTAATATCAAACAATTATTCATTTTCCCTCGTATCTTGAAATGATAAGAAAGTGGTATAGGACATACCAATCTATCTCAATTTTCAAACAATTGTTCAATTTCCTCCAATATCTTCAAATGATTAGAAGAAGGTACACAACATACCAAACTATCTCGATTCCCAGTTTGCCCAATGTATTTGACTTAGTCTGCATCCCTTCTTCCACCTCATAATTGCTTTGCATTTACTTTATCATTTTCCAAAATTGGGTTTTACATATAAGTCATGCCCTATTTGAGATTTAAATTTTAGGAATCATGATTTTTTTGATTGCATTAGACATACAAAATGTGTTTCTACTTGTGAACTAATTTATTTTGAAGGAAACAACAATTGCATTTTCTTTGAGACAAGAGAAAGTTTTGGTCTCCATCCAATTTATTAAGCTAACAAATTAAAGTGGTGCAAGCATGATCTAGACCTAGGTCTTTGGTAACAATTTTCTAGCAACTTTACTAGCTAAAATAGTTGGCATCCATGAACTAGCCCGCTTAAGTTCATTCATCAGCATAAACTATTTTGAAAATGGACTCAAGTTATCGAGCATGGACCAATTTTGGTTCAGTTAAAGATTTAGAATGCCACAAGCTTGAGATTGCCACTAGCCTAGTCAGCTAGCTTGATATGCATCCTACCATATTCATGCAATTACGTACCCTTATCGCTCACCAGCTTGACACCTTCAAAAATTGAGGCACTAAAAAGGATATTTCAACATAATGTTTTCCCTTGAAAAAAGGCATGCAAAAGATCATCCCTTTTAATAAAGAACAAGAGCAAGGAAGCCATAGGAACACCATATTAAAAAACTCTCTTCTTATCACCCTTTCAAGATCCAAGCCTCCTGGGCTACTGCATCCTTAAATCTTTAAGTCAGATATCCTTTGATATGCCTTAGATTTGACCATAGCTGATATAGCAGACCAACCAATCAGATCTTGCCATAGAGCTCCTTCCTATTACATCAATCTCTACCACATGGCCGATCCAAAAGTGCACAGAGATGCCCAGATCTCCCCCCATCTAGCAATAACTTGGCCATAGTCACAAATAGTTTCTATAATCATTGCATTGAGATACATAGGATGTGGCGTATAGGAGAATCACCTTTACAATATCTTCAGGATGTGCAATCAATTATCCGAAATAATTGATTAGCATATCCCAATATTCTATTGTGATGAGTATCGACTCTTGTCTATATAAACTACTCTCAAAGATCTCTCTAGATAAGTCTCAAGTCTTTAGCCTCAAGCCTGAAGCTCTAGTCTTATGTATTCTAAGTGCTCTTGAGTTCTCTCCTCTTTGCGACTCTCATAGCACCTCCATAAAATTTCTTGAGAGGTTGACTTAGGTATCGAAGATCTCCTATCAAACACTCTCTGGCAAGAGAACTTCTTTGTTTGTACTATTTGAGGTTGGATCTAGCTTCGGTATGAAGGTCCAAGCATGGCCTCCTTTCCTCGACCTTGTCTCAGGTGTGATCCATACTACAACAATCACTTTGAGACTCGATGGCTACCATTCAATTCCTTAGAGATATATTTTGATCTTCGACTAGCTTTTCTAGTGTACTCAATGCTTCATCGAGCCCTCTAGTATACTAGCCAGCTCGACGTCCTAGTTGGATCAGCTCCCAGTAGCAATAGGTTGCCGTTGAAGGAAGGACCCTTAATGCCATTACTAGAGGTTCTGTCAAATGATGGCCATAAAATTTTGAAAAGCATAGGCAGCACCATCAACTGCTCAGTCAAATGCACTTGTAGAGTTCAACGACTCTATGAAGAGCCCGTGGAGAGCTTTACCTCCACCAGATCTACCGACGATGCCAACAGTCACCATCGAACAATTCTAACTACTTTTAAGCAAGTTTAAGTATTGACTACAACCATTTAGATCCTGCAACAGATCAACCAGCAGCAACAATATGAGGAGGCTCACAAGTTAGATAATCATGAAATTCTGGTATGACCAAGCCACCATTCTCCTTATCGGAGCCTAGAGTTGAGTCACCGCTCCCATTTTTAGAGCCTAGGAAGACTCCTCTCAACTATCGCTCCCCTCACTAGAGCCTAAAGCGAGTTCCACACAGCCACCATTGTCACCCTAGGAGGTTGGGGAAGGTTCCTTGTATCTGCCACTCTTGTCCATGGAGCCTTGGATAAGGTAAGAAGCACCTATGCCCTAGCTCTTCATCATCTCAAGAGGAATCCACATCTGCCTATTCCTCACCCCATTGATTTGAGAGGATCTCCAAGAGGGAGGCCGACATCAACCATAAGCAAGAGGAGGTGGATCATCACCTGGGGCATTGTGTAGCATCAAGTCACGCTCGAGAACAATATAGATTTTACCATCGAGCCCCTATTCTTAGTGAGAATCATAGAGGAGCCTATTCTTCCTCACTTCAAGATGCCACTGCTCGAGATCTTTGATGGAGACACTGACCCCTTAGATCATTTGAAGAACTTCAAAGCTCTCATGATATTTCAGAGAGCTACAACTTATTGATGTTCCAAGCTTTCTCGATCACTCTTTGGAAGGCAGCACAAATATGGTACGTCAGGCTTCAACTGAGCTCCATCTATTCTTTTGAGGAGTTTGGTCAGATGTTCACTACTCATTTCAAGAACAATGAAAAGTAGTGAAATGACTTAGACACTCTCTTTGCTATCAAACAAAGGGAGGATGAGTCCCTCCAAAACTATATCGACTATTTCAATATGACTATTCCAAGGATCCATGACCTAAACCACTTTGTCACGATGTCAGCTATGAGAAGAGGGATGAAGACAAGCTAGTTCCTCTTTTTCTTGAAAAAATGTTCATGAATGACTATGTCAAACTCATGGATCAAGTAGAAAAGTACCTCAATGCTGAGGAGGCTCTGGTAGATCACTGTAGTGAAAAATTTGACAAGAAGAAAAATAAGTGGCCTAGGCATGTCCTAGATGAGCCCCGCAAGAAGCCTAAGAAGGAGATCTCTCAATGACGGAGAAACCCTCCTCGGAGGTTTAAAAGATAAACACCTCTTAACATCTCTCGAGGAAAGATCCTTATGGAGATCAAAAATGAAAGTACGTCAGTGGCCCCGTAAGATGAGACTAGCTACTCCTTATGATAAGAGTAAATTCTATTGGTTTCAAGGGGCTAAGGGCATAATATCGAGGATGGCATTTAGTTGAATAATGAGATCGAGGCCCTTATCAAATGGAGCTTTCTTAGTACCCATATCAGAACCAAGGGTGATTCTAGTCGGGAGTAGCCTGCTCTCGAGCTATATATAGAGAATCAACCAACTTAAAATCATCTCAGATGGACTAATAGTTGGTCAAACATGCTCATCTGCATAAAGGATGTATGCTCAGCTAGCCCATATGGGAAGCTCAGCAGCAAAGAGGTAGAGGTCAAGTGAGGTCATCTCCTCCTCAGATGCTGATGCTGAGGGTGTCCAGAATTCTATAACAATACTGTTGTATTTTTCTCACCATTGAAAATTATGATTTAAAGAGAATTTTGGTTGATAATGGAAGCTTAACGAACATTATATTTTATGATATTTTCTACATAAAGAATCTACCTAAGGGTCACCTACAGAAGATCAATTCTCCTTTGATCGGCTTCTCAAGAAACTTATCTCTATGCAAGGTGTTATCTCCCTTCCCATTACCATAGGATAGGTACTAAGATAAACCATTGTGATACTAGGCTTCTTAGTCATCAAAGTCCCCTCGACTTATAATGCAATAGTGGGACAGCCCTACCTCAACACCTTATGGGGCATTCTATCCACCTACCATTTGCTGCTAAGATTCTTGATTGCAAATGGTATAGTAGAAATCTGAAGACACTAAGTGCTCATCCAACAGTGCTACATCTTAACCCTCAAAAGAATGAAATTGGTGGAGAGATTACCAATCGAAGTCTATTGCCGTATAAAGTTTAATAATATCTTCAAACCTCTAAATGCTCGTCTAAGAGAATCCTCATTTTCAAATGGTTAGATTGAGCTTTTTCTTGAATAGTAGCTAGTTGGTTATAGCCAAAATGATATATGGTTTTCACAAACTCACAGTTCACAACCAATTTTTAGCTTTTCCTCCTGTCTCCCAAAAAGAGAGCATTGCCATGTTGTAGGCCATCTTTTTGTTTTTGTTTTTTTTCCTTTTTGGCTCTATTTCATAAAAGTAAAGACAAAAAGATATTTTGGTCTCTGCCACAACCAATGAAGAGATAGACTAGTATTTTATTAGTATTTATAAGGTACAAAATAGAGAGTATTTACATGAACAATAGCTGTCACAAAAATATATTTGGAAAGTTTATGACTATGACATATAGCCTTTACATATGCATGATTCTAGGTTACCATTTGTTGCATAGATGTAGAAAATGTCTCCTTGATTTTAGTCTCTATAGATCCCATGATAGTGGTATTCGATTGCTCTAATTTTTTCATATAATCTGTCTATGACAGATATATGTTTCCTTAATATACATATGCATGATTTTAGACTTCCATTTGCTGTATAGATGTAGGAAATGTGTCCTTGATTTTAGCCTTATTTGATTGCTCTAATTTTTTCACATAATCTGCTTGTGATGAATGCATTTCCTTAATACTCCCCTTAAGCAAAGGAGGTTGCAAGGGACAATGCCAAGCTTGATGAACAAATAACGAAATCTATCTCGCAAAAGGGACTTGATAAATATATCTACAAGTTGAGCTTTGGAGGGAACAAACCGTATGACCAAGTGTCCAACTATAACTTTTTCTCAAACAAAATGATAATCTACCTTAACATATTTAGTGTGGGCATGAAAGATAGGATTAATACTCATATGGAGAGCACTAATGTTGTCACATAATAAGGTAGGATGCTAGCATAGGAGAACACTAAGATCACATAGCAGAAAATATATCCAAGTAATTTCAGCTGTGGCTAAGGCTATGGATCTGTACTCTACTTCAGAGTTAGAACGAGAGATAGTGGGCTACTTTCTAGCGGATCAGGAGAAAATATTACCTCCAAGAAACACACAATAACCAAAAGTAGACCTTCGTATTAATGGACACCCTGCCCAATCTACATCAGAATAGTTGTAGAGACTAAGAGAGCAATTTTTGATTAAATGGAGACCGTGATCAAGAGTGCCACTTATATAATGTAGGATCCTTTTAGCCAGCTGAAAATGATATTCAATAGGACATGCATATATTGACCAAAAGATTAACAGCAAATGAAATGTTCGGTCACGTCACCGTAAGGTATTGCAAAGCACCAATAAGACTTCTGTATAGTTGAAAATTAACCAGCAGTGGGGAAGGAGCCATGAGGTCTAATTTTGCTGGTAGTGGAGTAGAAATAGACTTACAACCATCCATTTGATGTCGAAGAAGTAAATCACAAGCATATTTGGACTGACAGAGATGCAATCCACTAGTGGTATTATGCACTTCGATGCCCAAAAAATAATGTTAAATGCTTAAGTCTTTAATAGCTAATTCCTTGACTTAATCGACCAATAAAATTATTAAGAAATATAGAGTTACTACTGGTGACCACAATACCATCTACATGTAGAAGTAGAATTATAGTGCTCAGTGAAGAGTGAAGCACAAAAAGTAAAGCATTATAATTATTGCAGCAGAAGTCAAATTATATAAAAAATGAACTAAGATGGTCAAACCATGCTCAAGAAGCCTATTTTAGACCATACAAGGCATGTTGAAATTGACATACATAGTCAGGATGAGAGGATGAAACAAAATTTGGGGGTTGTTCCATATACATGGTTCTCTTTGAGAAATCCATGTAGGAATGCATTTTTTTCATATCAAGTTGCTACAAGGACCATCCAAAATGAAGAGCTAAGTTGATCACCAGTTTAATAGTTTGGGGTCTAACACAGGACTGAAGGTCTCTTCGAAATCAATACCTTCAATTTGGTTGAAACCCTCGACTACTAATCATATTTTTAATGGATCAAGAGAGCCATCTGCCTTTAATTTTGTTTTGAAGACCCATTTGCCTCCAACAAGGTTCCCGTCAGAAGTATGAGGCACAAGTGTCCATGTGTTGTTGTCATGAAGGGCTTGAAGTTTTTCTTGTGTGGCTTGTTTCTATTCCAGATGAGCTAAATCTGCATGAATAGTCTTAGGCTCTGTAGGAATAGGACTTGTATGCATATGAAGTAGTTCAGCACGTCTCCTACCTCTTGTTTGCATAGGATGAGTATTAAGAGAAAACAAATCACTTGAAGTTGATGTGATGGTGGATAAAGGAAGAACATTAACTAGAACATGTGAACTTAAGTCCATCGCAAGTAGCTGATCATTAGATGGAGATTGATCAAGGGCATTTGAGACAATGGCCAAGGACATATATGCTTAAGAACCAAACAAGTTTGCATGCTGATCACATAGATTGGTGTTGTCTTCATAATGTGATGACCCATTGCAGGGGGACATTCGCATGCATCTGAAACTTGAGGACCCACTGATGTATCAAAATGCTTGTTTGGGCTACAAGAATCTAAAGCAACAATTGGGATGAGTATTTCAGATATAAAACATGGCTCCACGTAGAATTTTTGGTGGTTGTATGACAAGGCTGCAAAAAACTTGGCAAAACTCCATGAACTTGATTAGCAAAAGGATAAATATTCTTATCAAATATAACATAACAAGAGATATAAACTCATCCAATTTGAAGTACTAGACAATGATATCCTTTGTGAGAGTTACTATACCCAATAAAAATACAAGCAGTAGAACAAGGTGAGAATTTATCTTTTGCATATCCTTGTAGACATGAAAAGCATCAGCAACCAACATGTGGAGAAATTATAATTTGGTAGGAAACCATAAAGTAATTCATATGGACTCTTCATATTCAGACATGACGATGGAACTCTATTAATTAAAAAGAAAAATTACAAAGACACCCCCTCAAGTTTATCTCAATCTCACTTATACCTCCTATACTTTAAAAAGTGTCAAACTGATTTTGTACTTATCAAACTGTTTCAATGTGGTCCTGACAGTCACTTAAGGTTAGATGGTATTAACTAGTCGTTGCAATGGATGAAAGTGCTCCTCTAATATGGGAATGGTTTCAAATAGATTTTAACCACGCCCCTCCCAATTCCAAGGGTTGTTCCATTTGGCTCCCTTGCCTTTGTTGTCCTCTCTCCAATGATTTTGGGTGACCACCGGCTATCCCACCCTCCGTTCATCTCTTGCAGTCCCTCCATTGTCATGCAAGATCGGAGATGGTATCCGAAGAGTCCCATCACTCTTCGTGGAACATCTTCTCTTTTTGGCCAGGAATGCTTCTTTTCTCTAATTTTTTGTTGATTATTCATTATTTAGTGAGTTATGATATTTGTTTAGTAGTATTGCTTTGATCAATGCATCAAAAAAGCATGATTTTGAGATAAAATCTAGGTTTTTTCCTGCATTGAGGTATTTTTTGAAATGCCATTGATTGTTGGATGTGATATCCAACTTTTATACTTCAATTGCTGCATGTGTTGTAGTCCCATTTTGGCTTTATTCCAATTGTCCCATAGCCAAAGAATAGGGATTGCGGCTGTGTACTGTGGACCCATTTGGCTGTAAATATATTTTTGGAACATGTGATCCTTTCTTGTGGTCCCACTGTATATTATCCACTTTATCTATGTCAATGCAGTGAAAATGGAGACTTTCTTTATGTATGGACTGATGTTTTAGACATTTTAAATGCATAGTGAAAGTATTTAAAATGTCTTCAATCCACTTCTATCGATGCTAAGTTTAATATGGACATACAGTTTAGGCTTTTTAAATGCATGGTGTAATAAAAATATAAGTTTTTTGTCTATTGTTTTGACTAATGTTGCAGTGCTTTTTGAGTCGATGTTTCACTTTGGATAGCACTACTTTTCAATGCACAATGCTTTTCATGTTAACTCCGTATGAACTTCATGTATCACTTGTTCTATATTTCAGAGATGGACAGTGATTTTTTTATTGTATAGATCTTCTATGATGGGTCCTTCAAGTATCATCCTTACTATCACTATAGTGGTAGGTTAGTAAGATACTTCGATAATTGTGATCGGATAGGTTAAGCATTACGGAGCTAGAAGATATGCTTGATAAATTAGTATATAAAAATTGTATCCACTTTTATTACCTCATACCAGGTTGCACATTTGAAAATGGGTTGAGGGAACTAAGGGCTGATGCATATATTATAGAGATGCTGGCTTGCACTAGAGGGACTGATGTAGTCCCCATTTATATAAAGCACCTGTAAGATGAAGCTATTGCCACTCAGAAAGTAGAAATACCACCAATTACTGCATCTATGCCTCCACAAGTGCCATTGATTGAGGGTCAGGCAGTATGTGCCAAGGAAGCAATTGCCTCCATGCCAAAAACTAGAATAAAAAAATTGGCTGTAAAAAGTGTTGGTGAAAGAAGACCACTAAACTTTGGAGGTGCTGCCCTTTTAGAGCCTACACCTGACACTTTCAGCAATATGGATGTATCACTTAGTCAACTAAGTGATTCAGATGATGATGATGATGATTTTTTTGATGAGTATGTAGATAGAGATGTTATTGATGAGGAAATGAGATCCTAAACACATGAATTTTTTGATAAGGAGGAACCTACTGGGGTGGAGATGGAGAATAGTGAAGGCTCTCACCTCCACCCTTGGGTAGTGATAGTGATTCTGATGTTGGTTTTTCAGATTCATAGCATCCTGAATTTAATGAATCCACAGATATGAAATGCCCAATCAAACTTTATGTTGGAATGAGGTTCAGTAATGCCACATAGTTTAGAAAGGTACTATGGCTTTATAGCATAAAGGAGGGTTTGATTTTGTATATAAGAAGAATGAGTCAAGTCGTGTTATTATTATATATAAGCAGGGTTGTGGGTGGAGGATTCATGCTTCACTGATATAGAGGGAGGATACCTATCAAATCAAGATATTCCAGCTAGTGCATAGTTGTGGGAGGTAGTTTGGAAATCATAATGTGACATCCAAGTTTCTAGTTGAGAAATATCATGAGGAGATTAGATTAGATGCAAAATGGAGTGTCAAGGGCTTTAGAGAGCATGTAAGGAGGGATATGAAGGTATTTGTTTCGAGATCACAATGCTACCGGGCCAAAGCTAAAGCATTAGAGATGGTGTAGGAGAGTCATAAGGAGCAATATGCCCATCTATGGAATTACTGCCAGATCATTAGGTAGACTAATCCTGGTAGCACGATGTTGATGGATGTTAGGAGGCCAGATGAGGACAGTCAGCCTATTTTTAGGAGATTATATTGTTGTCTTGTAGTATGCAAGTATGGCTTCGTCAATGGTTGTAGACCTATGATTGGACTAGATGGATGCCACTTGAAGGGCTTATTTGGGGGTCAGCTCCTGGCTATAGTAGGTAAAGATGGTAATGGCAATATATTTTCTATTGCATAGGTCGTGGTCGAGGCAGAGATGAAAGATAGCAGGAGCTGATTTTTGAAATATTATCAAGAGACATTGGGCCCTTAGAGGAGTACAGTTGGACCTTCATGTCAGATAGACAAATAGTAAGTTTTTAGTGTTCAATATATGTGGTTTACATTCCTAAGTTATCATAGTATTTTGTTTTTAAGTATTCACAACATGGACACATCTACAGGGTCTTGTTGAGATATTTCAGACCATTCTTTCCACCACTGATCATAGATTTTGTATACAACACTTGCTTGCTAATTTTAAAAGTGCTAATCTTAAGGGCAAGAATTATAGAGATGCTCTTTGAAAATGTGCCAGGGTGATAGCTTGATGAGACAACATGGCAATGGCTCAGCCAACATCCACCTGAGTTGTGGTCAAGGCATGCATTCAGCCCGAGAAGCAAATGTAGTATGCTGTTAAACAACATATGCGAGTTCTTCAATAAGTACATAGTCGATGCTTGAGATAGGCCTATTATCACTTTATTGAGTCTTTTGATGTAATGGTTTCAAGCAAAAAGAGATGGCTTGGATAAGATTATTGGGCCTCTTTGCCCTGAGATTCAAAAGAAGTTGGAGAGAGCTAAGGTGGCAGCTATGGATTATAACTGCATAAGGGGAGGAGGGCATAAATTTGAAGTGGAGTATAGTAATGATAGATTTGTTGTCGACTTGAGGGAGAGTATTTGTGGATGTAGGATGTGAAATTTAACTGACATCCCATGTTGCCATACTATGGTAGCTATTATGTTCATTAGAAAGGATGCAAGACACTTTGTCAGTGCATGGTACACCAAAGATATATTTTTATGGATTTATGACTAGTTCATCGAGCCTGTTCTTAGCATGAAATCTTGGCCAACAACAGACTATCCCATTCTCTCCTCCTCCCCTAAGTGCTCATCTAGGTGGACCAAAAAAAGCAAGAAGAAAGGAAGAGGATGAGCCAAAGGATTCCAGTAGAATCTGAAGAAGGGGTGGGTCTTTAAGATGCGAGAATTGCCAACAATGGGGTCATAACTCAAGGACTTGCAAAGGTCCTAGGAAGGAGAAAGCAAAGATGAAAGAATAGAACATTGGATCTAGTCAAACAGAGAGCACAATTAGCAAGAAAAGGGAGAGATCACAGGTTTAATTTGCTCATTTCTAATATGTCATATGCATCTAACTGATTTTTACTTATGTTTTAGCTATTTCTTTCATATTCAACAAATTAAAGAAAAAAGGAAGAGAGCTGCAACCTCCTCCCAATCAGCAGCTTCCCTGCATGCGTCCTTCCAATTAGCAGTAGCCTCTACCCCATCGCAACCAGCAGCACCGTTCCTACATAGCTCCACCCAACCAGCAACAGTCTCTATCTCATCCTAACCAGTAGCAGCCTCTTTGTCCTCCCAACCAGCAGCACCTGGACTTTCAACAGCAGCCTTCCAACCATGAAATTTGTTTGTTTTGATATATTTTGGATGAAACTTTGTATAATTTTAGATGATACTTTGTATGATACAAAGTTTAAAGTGATACATTGGTAATCATGTGTTTTATTTGGATGAAACTTTGGATGAAACTTTGTATAATTTTGGATGTTGAAACATTGCTAATGATGTGTTTAAAGTGATACAAAGGCCTTTGATACATTGTTAATGATGTGTTTAAAGTGTTGAAACATGTGTTAATGATGTGTTTAAAGTGATACAGATGACTAACTTATATTTACAGTCAGTTTGTGTTTGTAATTTATATGACATACAGATTTGAAACTCCATCTGTTAAGGTACCCTTTATGCGCTTTGATAAAACTAGAGGGAGTATAAATGAAACAATAGTTTTACTATAAGGGGTGTATGTGAAACTTTGTAAACTTAGAGCGGGTGTAAAGATTGCAAAGATAAAGTACAAGGGGTATCACCACGACGTATGAAATCCTTAGACAACATTGCTTTATAGTGTTCGAGGTTTAGGGAAAGTGTTCCTTGTGGATACTTTTATAAAAATATCAGTTCTTATTCAGAAAATGTATTGCTCATCAGAACTTTATGGTACCTTTACTTAGCAACATGCATTCCTTTCCATGTTGTTTACAATGCCACCTGTAAATTTATCGGTCTACAAAATACGCACATATTTGCTCCAAATGGAATGGGTTCTCATTACATAATTGATTATAAATTACAAAATAGGCTTGAAATGTCATTACAAAATGGGATGAAACTCAAACATACAAAGCCATAAAAATTCAGTTTACTCAGAACATTTAAACTCAAATGCCTTAAAATACAAAGCCATTAAAATCCAGCATGCTAGCACAAAGTAAAAGGCCCATTTCGTCCATCTTTTGTAACTTGAAATCTCAGCTTCAAGCTTCTTATTTCATTGCAATAGTTAGTTAATAATATCCTTATCCCTTGCATTTGAAGCCGGATCAAACCAATGGAAGTAACCACAATCCTCATGTACCTGAAACATTAATTTGGAGCTCAAGGTTAAAGGCAAAAATAAAATAATCTGTCAAAAAAAATAAAAATATCAACATACCGCATACATCCTGCATCCGAAGAAATGCTAGCTAGGGTTTGCAGATATCCATAAGGTTCTTAATGGCAATCTTGTTCCTCAATAGCAAAAATTGATTGGACGAGAGGACATGTTCCTGGAAGAACTTGATTCAGCAACTCTATTATCTCTTTCTACTTCCACATCGCTCCATTTTCAGAGGGCTGCTTGATTTGGGATTTTTTCTTCTCCTCCTTGCTCGATTTGGGTATCCTTGGCTTTAGTCCTTTGAATTAGGTTTTTTTTGAAAGTATGAACAAAAGATCGAAGCCCTTTGAGTAATTTAATAACTGACACTAAGGGTACTATTGTCATTTCAAAAAATTGGGGTATCACATGATGGCCACATGATACCTTTCTGTTAATGGAGATGGATGGCGGGTCCACATTGAAACAGTTTGATAAGTTCAAAGACCCGTTTGATACTTTTTAAAATACAGAGGGTGTAAATGAGATTGAGATAAACTTGAGGGGGTGTTTCGTAATTTTTTCTAATTAAAAAGATAATAGTAGAGAAGGCATCTACCCAAAGAGTACGAGGAGTTTTACTGTGATATAATATTGAGAGTCTAAGTTCAACTAGATGGCGATGCTTATGTTCTACCAGACCGATTTGTTCTGGAGTTTTAGGACATGTAAATTATTGTTGGAATTCTAGAATTGCTCAAAAATCAATCAACTCCTTACTTTTAAATTCTCCCCCTTCATCACATTGTAAAACCTTGATAGTTTTCTCAAAGAAATTTTCTGCCATTTTCTTGAACTTGATAAAACAAGAAAAAAATTCAGATTTTTTCCGCAAAGGATAAATCCAAGTAAAACAAGAATGATCATCAACAAATGTTGCAAGGTATTTAAATCCCGAACAGAATCAATAGGTGCTGGACCCCAAATATCAACTTGAATTTTAAAAAGAATAGAGTCAGTTCTTTTAGTTGCCAAAATAAAAGGTAGCTTAGTGCTCTTAGATTCTTGACATGAAACACAAGACAATCTAGAATGTTTATTTGCTTCAATAACATTGATAGCTTTATTCTGAAGAAGAAAATTCAAAATCCTGTCATTGACATGACCAAGACGATTGTGCCATACTTCTGGAGAAGTCTTTTGCTGCCGAAAAGAAAACAAAGCTATTTTGGAGGTATCCAGAATACAAAGCTATCCATTCCTGTGTCCTTTGGCTAGAATCTTCATGGTTCTCAAATCCTTGACCACAAAACTAGACGTGTTAAATTTCACAAAGCAAGAATATTCTTCTGTGAGTTGTCTAATGGATAACAAATTCTTTGCAAGATTGGGAACTAGTAACACATGTAAAATTAATGGACCAGCAGGAGTTGATAGTGAAACGTGACCAATATGTGTAATTGTCAGCTCGGCTCCATTGCCAATAACAATTTGATCTGAACCAATGTAAGGATATAAAGAGATGATCAATATACCTACATCACTAGTCATGTGAAATGCAGCACCAATGTCTGCTGCCCATTTAGGATCATTTCGCCCATTTAGATTGAAGGCTGCTAATGCTTGAGGTAGATTGTCATCTTGAAAGGCATGATCGATGATTCGGGCATCTTTTTGCTTTGTGACCAGATTGTTCACAAATTTGACAAGCATCAGTAGTATCATTAGAGGTAGATCATCATGTATTAGAATTGGAATGAGAGAATACACGAGTTTGTGCAGAGTGAGAGCCTCGGGCTGTAGGAATAAATTTGCTGTCAAAAGAAGAGAAATTTTGTTTGTTTCTATTGCCTCCACTGTGTTGATTGTTCCAGTACCTCTGTTGCTTGTTGTTGTTGAAATTTCTTCATACTTGACGTGAGTAAGTAACAAATGCATGCTCCTCATTTATCGGCTTCATATGATTTCAACCGCGAATCCTCTTATCAAATGCAGCTACAGATGCTATAAATTGAGTAGAGGTTGGCAGCGGTGGTTTTGCCAGATGGCACTTGTAAAACTGTCATACTCTAGTCCAAGTCCTTGGATCGCCCAAATAATTTTATTATCATCGGAGACAGGACAGATAGTTCATCACAAACTATTTTAAATTTGCGAAGATATACGTGAATAGTATCACCTCCATTCTCTGCTTCATGAAACTGCCTAAGTAGGTCAGCCTCCCTCCTTTGGTAGTGGCAGCAAAGGCTTGTTCCAAACAAAGTCAAACATCACGGGGAGTCTCAAGACCGACCACAAGGGAATGGACTTGTTCTGAAAGTGTTCCCACGGTAAAATTTTTAAGCATACGATCGTCTCTTATCCAACTGATATAAGCTGGATGATCTCTTCCTTGTCTTTGTAATTTAGTTGTAACTTTTGTGGTGGTTCAACATCTCGTCATATGAGAAAGGAGCTCAACACTATCAATGAGTGGATACACTTAATCCCTCCAAAGCAAATGGTTTTTTGGGGTTAGTTTTGTGGGTACTAGTGTCATCATTTGGGATAAAATGGTAACATTAAGAATGGAGTTGGGAGAGGCCATGTCAACGAGGCTGAAAAAAATTAAAGCGTTCCATTGGTATGTGGAGTTGCTCTAATTCACTATAAAAAAATAAGTATTAGCGACGGCTTTTAGCGACGGCAAACAAATTGTTGCTTATAGCACTATTTATCAATGACATATTACGATGAAAATTTTTCCATCGCTAAAAAGCCGACCACTTATTAACGATGGCTTATTTGCTTATTAGCGATGGCTTTAATTTAATTTTAAGTAATTGCTATTAGCAATGGCTTTAAAGATGGAAACTAGCCGTCGCTAATAGTTTATTCTAAATTAACTCCCCTGGTCTCCGATCGCACTGTTCTTCATCTGCCGTCGCCCCTTAAACCGCCACCTTCGTCCCCAATTTTCGCCCTCCGCACTGCCGAAGGCCACATTGCAGTGCCCGAGACCCCGCATCACTGTCCCCTCCTCGGATCCAACATCTCCGCATCGGATTAGTCATCGCCAAACCCATGCCGGCCCTCCCCATTCTTCCCTGCCTCTCGCCTCTTCCTGGTGCAGCTAGATGCATGCCAGAGCCTCGTCCCGATGCCCCGATCCTCTTTCTTCCCGACCTCCTGTATTCTTCCCCCACCGCCTTTCTCGCATCAGATCAAGCGTCCCTATGCGAATCGAGCTTCTCCTCGTCGGATCTGCCGTCCCAAGGCTCCCCCCTTCTTTCCCCACCGCCCCACTGGAATGTCGTCGCCAGAAGCCACTGTCTGCAGTCCCCTGTCGCCTCCTTTTCTTCCCTGCATCGCCAGATGACTTTTAGCGATGATGACATGAAGCTCCATCATCATTGCCACAATCCGTTTCCATCTTTTTAAATTTTTAATATTTAAAATTAGATTTATTTGAATAATATAAATTAATAATATTTAAATTTAAAAATTATTAATTTAAATATTAATAATATTTATATAAATAATATTATTAATTTAAATAATAATATTATTAGTAATATTATTTAAATTAATATTATTCTCGAGAAGTGGAACCACTTTAGGAAGCTCTCCAATGAGAGTAGCTCTACTACCTTCGATCGTAGGGATTCAAGATCGAGCCACCATCGGACTGGCTTTGGCCGCTCATCTACTTTGATGATGGTCGGAGTAGCTCGGCAATTAGATTCTAGGCCTTAGGCCCACCTAAAGTTTGAAAAATTTTTTGGACCAGACTTAATGAGGGGTATGGACTGATCCAGTCTGGTCCGTTTCCAACACTATTTGCAATGCTGCTCGATACTTTGGAACCTCCAGAACAAAATTTGCCTGGATGCCATACCGGTGTGCTCAATGGCTTAGTTGTCTAGCATGCCCTAAGTCTACATGCATGGGATACACATCCCGACCTTCTCCATTTGTAATGATGCTGTGTACTTTGGAACCCACTAATTTAAAAATTTTAAAAATATTACATTATATATAACCATAGGTCTATCTTTTGATTAATGTATATATTTTACAGCATCTGTATATTTATATATTTTTATACGGATGGAAAAATTATGTACATTGATCAATTGATTATCTAGTATGGAGAGTTAGAAAAATATAATTAATTTTATAGGTTATTACAGTAATCAAATGGTATGGTGAGGGTTCGAAAAAATTTCAGACAGTATTTTTCTTTAATTTTCTTCATACATCTTACGTCATGTAGGAAGAACTTAGGAGAGATGTTACTAAAATTTTTTTCGATTTTTATTGCATATCGTTTGATTACTGTTTTGACCTACAAAATTAATATAATTTTTGAACAGGATAGGACTTTTTATACCTATTAATTGATGGTAGGATGCAATTATTATATAAACCATTTGAAATATTAAAATAATCATTTAGCAATTGCTTTTTATTTGTATATGCAGAATCTTTAGGTAGTACGTCATGGACTGTAGTTGGATGGACTATTGAGTAGTGACAGGATAATTTTTACTGAATATAAGGAGGGTGTAGAGTACTTCTATGAGTATGCTTTTGGGAATGTAGTACTCTTACATCAAGAGTGCGCTTGTTGCCTTTGTAAGAGATGTGACAATAGAGAAATGCTTGATAGGGATACAATGACTATCCATTCATATAGGAGTGGATTTATGCCCAACTATAAGCATTGGTACCTGCATGGAGAGACGCAAAAAATAATTACAAGGGTTAGAAATAAGCAGAACATAGACACAGATAGAATGGTAGACATGGTTATGGATGCTGCTGGTTCTGAATTTAGTTAGGATGTGGAAGATGATCCAGAAGCTGGCGTTGGTGATTTCTATCGTATGCTGAGAGATGCTGATAAATCACTATGATCGAAATATAAAATACATACTATATTATTGGCTGTGCTAAGTTATTAAACTTGAAGATCAAGTTTAATATAACAGTCGACTTTTATGATAGAATGATAGTAATCATAAAAAAATACTACTAAAGGATGAGAAGCTGTTGAAAGTTTTTATGCTTCAAAAAAATGGTGAAAGGGTTAGGCATGGAATATGAGAAGATAGATGATGGCATAATGATTGCATGCTTTTTATATGGAGGACCAACCGAAGAGCTCATGTGATGTATGCAGTGAAAGATAATTTAAGTCGAGGCAAGAAGATAGGAATCAAAAGGATATACCATATAAGGTTTTTCAATACCTGCCCTCACTCTTAGGCTTTGGAGGCTTTACTTGTCCAAAAATACCGTCGGACAAATGAGATTGCACAAAGAATGGACAACTCGAAGATAAGCGAGGACAAAATTTTCACTCAGCACTCATGAAACTTTGTAAATTGGTTCCATCAATTATAAGTGACCATTATCATTTTATTTATTTTAATTTCTTATAATTTATTTCTTTTATAATATGCAGGTCATGCAAGGGGTAAATCCATACCTAAGAAGCTAAGATCATTAGGTTACAGCCCAATAAAGTAGTGATATGTTATAATGGGTATAACATAAATGATTTCAAATTTACATGCAACAATATGGATATCAGAAGAGTACAATGAACAGTGATGTGTGTATAAAGAATAGCTGGTGGACAGAGGCAGAGAGTGACTATTATGGAATCCTCAAAGAAGTAATCAAGTTTACCTTAAGGTAATAGTATTATTCTGTTTAAGTACCGATGGTTTGATATCGATAATTATATGAAAGTTGATCACGGTATGGGCTTATTGAAATCAAACATGGATCAAAAGCATATATTAATGACCCCTTTTTGCTAGCTCAACAAGCTGTTCAAATGTATTATACTCCTTTTCCATCAAGAAAAAGAGAAAGAAAAAATTGGTGTGCTGTATATAAAGTTGTCTCGAGTGGTTCATTACGAGCTTGAACAAGAAGAGTCCCATTTACCAGAATACTTATAGGAGGATGAAATATTAGGAGTTCATCAGCATTTAATAGATGCAGAGTTGGATGCTTCAGAAATTCTCCTACATAATACCAACATGAGGAGGTAGATCATACTGAGTTTATTTTTAAGAAGCATCCTATCCAAGAAGGTGAAGAAGAGAAAGAAGAGAAAGAAAAGGAAGAAGTGGAAGAAGAGGAGTAAGAGGAAGAAGAATCTGAAGGGTACTAAATTGTTGGGAAACAGGCAATTCAAGCACGTATATTTTTAAAATTTTTATAATAAAAATAGTAGATTAAACTATTTAATCTTCTACACATATTTTAGATCAGATCTAATCTACTTTTTTGAGGATCTATGATATGAAAATATTACACAAAAAAATTTGATTTAAAACAAAACACTACATCGATCGTATCGATGCCTTGAATAGATCTAATGCTAGATCTGATCTGATGAGTTCAGAACCCATTATCTGAACGTGGATCAATGATCACCACTATTGATACATATGATAGGAAGTCCTTTCTAATGCTGAGCAGTTGCACAGCGTGTCCGATCTCTACAGGTGATCCACTCGAAGCACCGAACAGATCATCCTTCTCGAGAGTGCTAGCTCATGATGAAAGATCTGGATGGCTGGTGGAGATCCCTTTCTTCGAATCAAACAGACATCTCCAGATCAAAAGAAAGAGCTTTTCAAGGAGGAGATGGCATGGAAGAAGAAAAACAAAACTCTTCTTATTTTCCCTCTCACAAAATTAGAACTAAAAAACCCCAGAACCCCACCATGGATCTCAGCCCCAAAGAGGATCTTCTTCTTCTTTTTCTCATGCACGGACGCCCACCCTTCTCTCTCAAATTTCTCACACACTCTTTGAGGTTCTCTCACACCAAATCTGAAGTTGTTTGGTGCACAAAATCACCCCCTTTTAAGGTGGCTCCTATGTAGAGATTGGATAATCTGGTTCAGCTTCAAACAGTCTTTGATCTTATCACGAATTCAAATCAAATTTGAACTCCTTTTTAAATCAAATTTAATTCACACATAAGAAACTCAAAAAGAAGGATGACCCAACTTAGATTGGTGTAAAAAATATCATACAAAACTTTATTTTGCATATGAGAAGAAGGCTGGTCGACAGCTAGGTAGAGTCCCATAAAACTTGGACTCTTGATTTAAGTTTGATTTCAAACCAATTTGAACTCAAACTTAATCCAACAAAATTTCAATCCCAAGAGGATCAGAAGAAGGCAACATACACCTTTTGGGTACAAAAAATTCTACATAAAAATCAATTTCACACATGGAGAAGATTAGGGCATAGTGAAAGGTGGCGTATGGGGTGTTTTGGTTCCATTTGAATTGTAACTTGTATTCTTATCTAATTAGGTTCTTGACTCAATCAAATTAGTTTAAACTCAATTAGATTACCTAATCTAATTAGATGACAAGTGGTCCGATTAAATCTTAATCAGATTAAAAATTAATCAAGCTCGAATCAAGAATCGAACACCCTTAGCGATTAGGTTATCTCATAACCAAATCGGATCAAATCAAATGGAATCCTATTCAATTAGATTTAATGTAAATTTTAATGCTCAATCAAATTGAGTTAATTAATAATCTAATTGCTAATCAATTTTTCTTTAATTCATCAATAATTAATGAATTAATTTATTGTAACTTTTGCACAAGATTCATCATCAATCGAATTGATGATTAAATCCTAAAATGATTCTCAATCGTTGATCAGCCACAGGATCAGTCAAAATTTTTTTTGAGTGTGACCCCATAGATTCGAACCTAAATCAGTAGCATAGAAATAACTTTTTGAACTAATCGATGTAACCATCTAGCAATGAGATCTGACGTCTGGATAGGTCGAAAGATTGTAAAGTATCATTCATGATCCTATTGGCATATGGTTACCGTATAATTCATCTCTTTGATCCTAATGCTCAAGATGACCTAGAGTTTAACCGTCAACCTTGGATATGTCAACCACATTATGTTTCAACCTTTCAAATCCATCACATGGATTATCTTGATCAAGATTTTACTAAATTGAAACACACTGATGTATTAACTCTTAATTATTCGGAGGGATCAATTTCATCTTGACTCACATATCGACTTCACAAGTACTTGACTGTACCCAAAAGTCTTCTATCACTGAATTAAAAATTCAGATAGTCCGATACCAAAGCACAGTGAGTTGCTTGCAAGTCACAATGGTGATCTCAAGTCAGAGGGATACTTATACCCATATTCTTCGCGAGCTACTCTTGACAGTAGAGTGCCCAACAGTTGGTCACATTCAATGAGATGTACTCCTACATCTCACTTATATGTCATATCAGTATCTCCACACATTTGGTTATAAGGACAATCAGCGCATATGCCATACAACGACCTACACTCGATAAACACTATCATCCTAGTAATAGCATATCATTTGGTTATAAACTAAATTTAAGGATTAAACGATATATCCTCCTATATCGATTAGGATAGTCCTAAGGACTTCATCACAACAATTGAAGTTTGTTAAGAAGATGTACATTATTTTATGATGAAAAAGTTAAATAATAATTTTATTAATTTATCAATTCATATATATTTACATTAATTAACACAACTGTTAACAGACTGATGATTAGCTTAGGGATACAATTTTCAACAACTCTCACTTAGTCTAAAGCCAATCAGTACAGTATTGTATACCCATCTTCTGTTTATGATCTTCAAACTCTTTGATACTGAGGACTTTAAAAATGGATCGATCAGGTTTTCCTTTCTGCTGATCTTCTAAAGTTCGACATCACCTCGATCCATAATCTCTCGGACCAGGTGGTAGCAACACAGAATGTGTTTGGTCCGTTGATGTGACTTCGGTTCCTTTGCTTGAGCAATGACACTTGTGCTATCGCAGTACAACAAAATAGGACCATCGATGGAGGGTGTCACTTTGAGCTTGCTAATGAACTTTCTTAACCACACAGCTTCTTTTGCAGCATCGGATGCCGCAATGTATTCTATCTCGTAAGTAGAGTCGGCTATAGTATGTTGCTTAAAACTTTTTCAGCAAATTGCTCTACCGTTCAGAGTATAGATGTAACCCGATATGCTCCTACTGTCGTCATGGTCTGATTGAAAATTGGAGTCTATAAATCCCATAAATTTTAAGTCAATTTTACCATAAACAAGCCACTGGTCCTTAGTATTTCTTAAATACTTAAGGATGCTTTTACAACCTTCCAGTGGTTCTCTCTTGGATCAGACTAGTATCTGCTCACTACTCTTAGTGAGTATGCCATGTCTGATCTTGTATATATCATAGTGTACATCATGAAATTCACTATCAAAGTATATGGAATCCTACTTATATGCTCCCTCTCTTGAGGAATTGTCAGACAATCTCTCTTTGAGAGAGTAATTCCATAGCCTATCGGGAGATAGCCATTCTTGAAATTTTTCACGCTGAACCGTTTCAACATGGTATCGATGTATGTAGACTGGGATAATCCAAGCATCTATTTAGATCTACCTCTATAGATCTCCATCCTTAGGATGTAGGATGCTTCTCTCAAATTTTTCATAAAAAATTGAGATGATAGCCAAACCTTTATTCCTTGTAATGTAAGAACGTCATTCTTGATTAAGAGAATGTCGTCCATATACAAAAAAAGAAATACTATCACAGAATTGTTAATCCATTTGCATATACAGGGTTCTTCTCCATTCCTAACGAAGTCATATGTTCTGATCATTTTATCAAAACACATATTCCAACTCATATTTACTTGCTTCAATCCATAAATGAATCTTTGAAGCTTGCATACCTTAGACTCATCTGTGGATGTAAAACCTTTAGATTATATCATATACACCTCTTCTTCCAGATCACCATTTAAGAAAGCTATTTTCACATCTATTTGTCAGATTTCATAGTCTAGATGTACAGCTATCGCAAGTATGATTCGAATAAATTTCAGCATTGCCACAGGAAAGAATGTCTCATCATAGTCAATACCATAACATTGACGATACTCCTTGACAATCAGATGGACTTTATAGATCTCCACCTTACCGTCTGTGCCTCTCTTTCTCTTGAAGATCTACTTACACCTTATGAATTTTGTCCCTTCAGATGGATCAACTAATGTCTACACATCATTGACCTTCATGGACTTAATTTCGGATTTCAAGGCTTCTAGCCACTTATCGGAGTCAGACCTCTGCATCGCACCCATATGGGAGACCGGATCCTCGTTGTTCGCATCGAGTTCAATAGGATCTCCATTCTGGATCAAGAAATTGTAGTATCTATCCGGTGGGTACGATACTCTATCAGATCTCCTTAATAGTGCATCATTAACAGGTTCTAGATTTGACTCAGTCAAATCAGGTTCTGTGGATTCACTAGATTATGTCGGTTCTTCTACTCGTCGAACTTTATCAAGCTCGATTTTAAAAGCACTAAGTCCTTCACTAAGGAATTTTTTTTCTAAAAATTATGCTTTATTACCTATGAACACTTTCTGTTCATGAGCAAGATAAAAGTGATACCCCTTGATTTCTTTAGGATATCCTATAAAGATACACTTGTCAGACCTAGATCCTAGTTTATCTGTTTTTAAACGTCTGACACAAGCCGGATATCTTCAAACCCTTAGATGTGAAAGTATTGGTTTATGTCCAGTCCATATCTCATATGGTGTTTTATTCACAGACTTATTTAGAACCATATTAAGAATATAGCAAGTCCACCCGAGTGCATATCCCTAAAATGAGATTGACAGATTTGAAAACCCATCATAGACCAAACCATATCCAACAAGGTTCGATTTCTCCTTTTTGAAATGCCATTATACTGTGATGTACCAAGAGGAGTTCATTGTGGAAGAATCTTATTCTCTTTTAGATGTGTCAGAAATTCATCGAAAAAATATTCACCTCTTCGATCAGATCGAAGAGCTTTAATGCTCTTTTCAGTTTATTTCTCTACCTCACTACAGAATCGTTTGAACGTTTCAAATGATTCTGATTTGTTCTTCATCAAGTAGATGTACCCATACCTAAATAGGTCATCTGTGAATATAATGAAGTATTGATATCATCTTTTCGCACTTGTAATCATCGGTCCACATATATCAATATGTACGAGACCCAGAAAATTATTGGCTCGTTCACCTTTTTCAATAAAAATGGTTTGATCATCTTTCTAAGTAGACAAGATTCACGGATTGACAATGATTCACTATCATTATCCTTAAAGATTTTCTCTCAGATTAACCTGTTCATCCTGTTCTTGTTAATATGACCTAGCCTACAGTGCCAAAGGCAGCCATCCGAGACATTATCTATCCTAGAGCATTTTCTCGATGTGTACATTACACTAGGCCACGATACAATATAAATTTTATTATTCAATTATCCGTGCATTACAGTAACACCATTCAAAATGATATTACAATTTTTTTTATTGAAATTTCATAATGTTCATTGGCTAGAAGGCCTACAAAAATATATTTAATAACTAGGATAATAATGACAATCACTAAGAACATGCTATGAGAATTGAATATAAGTTTGATGATTCCTAAAGCTAAAATTGAAACTGATCTTCCATCTCCAATGTCAGAAATCTCTCACCGTCTTCAAATCTCCTACTGATCTAAAGTCTTTGCAACGAATTACAAATATTAATAGGACTACTAATATCTAATACCTAGGTCATTGTATCACAAATTGAGAAGTAACAAGGAGTTATCATATAATTACTTGCTTAGCAACTGGTTTTTCTTTTTCTTAAGCCTGTTCGGATCAAGGGAAGCAATGTATTGAGGATAGTTCCTCTTCCAATGACCCTGCTTCCTATAGTAGAAGTACACCGTCTGTCTCTGGTCGGACTTGGACTTCACGGTCTGACCCCAGCACTTGGCATCTTACTTTTCTTCTTCTTCTTCCCTTTCTTAAAGGGATGACGCCCATTTGAAGAAGATCCTCCTACTACATTCACCATCTCCTTGTAGAGCTGTGATCTTTCGTATAAGTTGTAGTAATCCCAACAAATCGTGATAGTTTACTATAGGCTTCGTCATTCAATAATGACTGAAAAATGATAAGTAGAATTTTGATAGAAAATTCAGAATCGTATCTTTCGCACACTGCTCGTGCAAGAGAAAGTCGAGCTTGCTAAGGCACTCGATCTGTTCATCATGTACAATATATGATCAATTATCGAAGCCCCCTCTATCCTGGCATTGAAAATGACACAACTGATCTTATGCCACTCAATATCGTTGGGAGTGCCAAAAGAATCGTTCAATATTTTGAGTATTTTTTTTAGATGAGTTTTATTGAATTTATGACTGAACTCGTCGTTCATAGCCACTCATATAATACAATGTACCATAGTGCGGTCGTTGAGCCACTTCAAATAAGTGTCTCGAACCGCATCGCGAGTGTTGGGAGTGGGCTCCTCAGGTATCAGATCCGTCAGCACATACAAGATCTACTCATGCTCTAGAATTATTTTTAATTTTTGATACCAGCTATCGAAAGTAGATCCTCTCAATTTATCACTGTCTAACAGCGATCGGAGCGATAAATTGATGGCCATAACTACAAAAAAAAATTAAAATTAAATTAGTATATGAATCGATTAAGCTTAAAGATATAAATTTTAGTCTAAAAGTTTTCCACTATTTTAAATAAATTGACAGCCTCTACCATCAATTTAAAGAATTACTCTAATTCCTTAGCAGGTACTAGAATCCACACAGTTGTACATGAGCCCGACTTTGGCTGGCTAATCCATGTATATCCATAGATAGATTCTTAATCAATTATTTTAATAAATAATTTTTAGTAATTGATTTTATCTTAGAGTCCTAATAGTAGGTTTGGCCTTCACTAAAAGATCTGGTTAGATCCAACCATTAACATGATCATACTCAAAAATCAAATCATAAATGATTAGGTCCGACTTTGGTCGGTCATCCTGATCACCCATAAGAAAGACTCGACTGAGTCATCATATTATGAATGATAATTTCAATAACAGATGAGCATCAGGCCTTTGGGCCATCTAATGATCATCCAACTATTGGACCCATTATCATTTAACTTAATGAGAGGCAATGATCTAGTTATCTCCATAACTAATTTATTTTTGGAGATCTAATAATTTTAGAAGATTTAATTAATTGAGTTAATAGATGAAAAAAAACTCAATCAGTTATTCTTAATCCCCTCACTGACTTCACCAAGTCAGATTAAAGAGATTAGGTTTAATCTGATCCACCTAATGAGTTATAAATCTTTTCACTAACTTCACCAATCATGAAAAGAATTCAAAACAAGTTAGACTAGGGGCACCTAAATTAGTCATACTGATTTTCTAGTTAGCATGGGTCAAGCCTAATCATTAAGTGATCTCATCAAAATATGATTAACCATATTGGTCAGGTAAGTGAGATCGATGGGAGGGATATTCATTAACTTATCATAGACTCAATCTATGTGAGTAGCTCCTAATTAGTAACCACTGATCAAGATTGCCAAACTTACTTTAGATACTAACTGGTTAACCAGTTTCAATTTGATCGACTTATAGATTTGGATTCGACCATGGAGTTACGATCAATGTCGATCTTAGTCTAATCAAAGACATGGATTTGACCAACTATAACTATTGAAAATTGATCAAAAGAAAAATTGATACAATCAGAATTAACTTTTAATTAGATTTGATCAATTATTAATATAGTCCATTATCAATGATTTCTAATCCTAGGCCTAACCCAGTTAAATGGACTTGACTCGAGCTAACCCATTAACCCATGAATTATGAAATTAATGCCTTAGATCTTTGATTCTTAAATCTAAATCACTTAATTCACAATTAAGATTTGGACTGACATGGGTTTGGGTTCGGTGTTTGAAAAAAATTTTAGTTTTATAAAATATTTTTGCAAACAATCATCCAATGATCAATATTCTAATTTCAAATTTAAGATACATTATTTTAGATCTAAAATAAAATTTTAAATTTTTTTTATTGTTCATCGTCATGGAAAAGATCGTGCAGTACCCCTATACGTCATAGAGATCCCATCGAATAGGTAAATACGGCTATGAAATCTTGATTTCTCCTACAACTGAATGGCTATGAGGATCTATCCAATCAGATTACTACACTAAAATTTTAAATTAATTATTTAGATCTAATCTAAATAATTAAAATCGGATTAATATCAAATTTATGTAGAAAATTTATGTCATAAAAACCTGGCTCTAATATCATTGTTGGAAAACAGGCAGTTCAAGCATGTATATTTTTAAAATTCTTATAGCTGACTCTGTAGATTAAACTATTTAATCTCCTATACATATTTTAGATCAGATCTAAACTATCTTCTTAAGAATCTATGATATAAAATATTATACAAAAAATTTTGATTTGAAATAAAATACTGTATCGATCGTATCGATATCCTAAATCAGATCTAATGCTTAGATTTGATCCGATGAGTTCAGATTCCATTATCTGATCACAGATCGATGATCATCACTGCTGATACATATGGTAGGAGGTCCTTCCTAATGTCGAGTAGCTGCACAATATGTCCGATCTCTATAGATGATCCACTCGAAGCGTCTAACAGATCGCCTTCCGAGAGTGCTAGCTCCGATGAAGAATCTGGATGGCTGATGGAGATTCCTTTCTTTAGATCAAATGGATACCTCTAAATCAAAAGAAATAGCTTTTCAAGAAGGAGATGGCATGGAAGAAGAGTAGTCGTAGCACAGTACGTGAGGATCCATCCTTTCAGCCCTTCTTGACCTTGAGAGATGGCTCAGGACCACCGGAGGAGTTATTAGGAGCCGGGTCATAGATTTTGGGCATAGCTTTGACCCTCTAGCAACTCGCTGATTTTCGACGTCCTTCTTGCAAGCCTCATGACCCAGACAAGGGGCGATGCACATGTCAAGGAGGTCGTACAGAGGCTTTTTATCAAAATTTTAAAGCTTTCAATATGCCATCTGTGAACAGTGATTGAGATTCTCTAGGATCCACATCTGCATGATCAACTGAGCTCGTTGTCACTTCCATCACCGTAGATAAGTCAAGTTGTATTAATAAATTTCTTTACTTGTTTTAAATTTTTATATTTAGAAGTTTCACATAGTTAGGCGTGAGTCGGAAGAAGGGATCTAGGGGTCAAAAGTCAATCTTCCTATTTGATGGATGGGATGGAGGTGTAGATACGTTTGTATTATCAAATGGAACATGTAGGAATAATTCATTCGAAAATCGAAAGGGTATGTCAAATATATCCCTCTGTATCAATTTAGGCTTGAGGCAAGAGAGAAAAATATCAGGGAGTTAAAATTCAATCTAACATTCAATGGATACGCTGGAGATATCTATAGCTTCGTATCATTGAATAAAATATGTAGGAATAATCTGTTCAAAAATTAGACGAGTATATCAAATATATCTATCCATGCCGTTTAGACTTCAAATGGGAGGGAGGAAGTATCTAGAGGATTAAAATTCAACTTAACCATCCGATGAAATACTGGCTGAGAGTGTCTATAGCTCTATATTATCAAATGAAATGTGTCAGAATAATCCATTTGAGAATCGGATTAATATATCAAAATATATCCTTCCATAAAGGTTTAGGCTTGAGGCATATCAATTATAATAATTTTATAGTTTCAATTAATTTAGTTCTAAAGTTATTAATAATATTTTATTTTTCTTGATTATAGAATGCTGGGACATCCGCCCTCATCCATTTGCTGCTGTAGAGGATGTGTAGGAGTAGGAGGAGGAGGACGATCTACATTGATTTTTTTTTTAGTTTTGATATATTGTATTTAAATTTAAGCAGTGTTATTTGTACAATTTAATTTTGATTTAATATATAATATTAATTTTTTATTTATGATGGTGATAATTAATTATTAGTTGGTATAATATTCATAAATATAATTGCTTGTTAATTAAATTATAACAGATTTTAATAAATATAATTACTAAAAATATTTTTTAAAAAATATACATATAATTATTAGTAATGCTTTAGCAACAGAATTTCCATCGCTAAAAATATTAGCAACGGCTTATTAGTGACGGAAGCCATCGCTATATATTTTTTAAATTTTTTAATTTTAAATCTAAAAAATATTATAAGCGATGGAATGCTATCGCTAAAGGCCATCACTAATAAGGATATTAGCAACGGCAAATGTGCCATCGCTAATAAACTTCTTTAGTGATGGATTTTTTTTCCGACAGCTTATTAGCAATGGCCTGCATCACTAATAATATTAGCGACGGTAATTTATTTATTAACGAAGATTATTGGCCATCGCTAATAATGATTTTTTTGCAGCGTGATACCATAAAGACAAAAAGATATTTTAGTCTCTTCCACAACCAATGGAGAGATAGACTAGTGTTTTATTAATATTTATAAAGTACAAAATAGAAAGTATTTATATGAACAACAGCTATCAGAAAAATACATTTGGAAAGTTTAGACTATGACATATAGCCTTTACATATGCATGATTTTAGATTTGTTGCATGGATCTAGTAAACGTGTCCTTGATTTTAGTCTCTGCAGATCCCTTGGCAGTGGTGTTTGATTGCTCTAATTTGTGTTTGATTGCTCTAATTTTTCGACATAATCTACTTATGATAGATGTGTTTCCTTAATATACATATGCATGATTTTGAACTACCATTTGTTGCATAGATATAAGAAAATGTCCTTGATTTTAGTTTCTGGAGATCCCATGGCAGTGGTTTTGATTGCTCCAATGTTTCGACATAATCTAGCCTGTGATGGATGTGTTTCCTTAATAAAAGATGTTGGTCCAATCAAACTCCAAAAGAATAGAACAAATTGCTCAATATATAACTAACTGGACTGACACTTTATGGTTGTAGGCTTCCATCTCATTTGTGCATAGCTTATCCTACCAGCATACTGCAGTAGCTATATTCTATTCTACCTACCATTAGAAAAATCAAATATGGATAAGGATATTAATATGTCAGTTTATCAGCTTCAATGAGATACATAGATGCGCCAAGCATGATATTCTACCTTAAATAGCATATGACATTGCCAACCTACTTCACCACCAGATATGATAGATAGCCAAATCCTAGTAGAGAGAGCTACATGATTTTACTTGGGATGTGTCCCAGGTTTCAGCCTCTATGTAGAGGTCTCTCAGATGACATTATGTGGTTTGGCAACTGCAATCAGTTCAGCTATCCTATGCATGGATATGCCAAAGGCTTCCTTCATATCCAGATCTTCAGGTTTAGTGCCATGAGGAAGCTCCCAATCAAAGCTGTGCAGAAGTTGTGCCAATGCGATCTCGATGCTGGCCATGCCAAATGTGATGCCTGGGCATCCTCTCCTCCCAGCCCCAAAAGGCAGAAGCTCAAAATCCTGCCCTTTGAAATCAATAGAGCTACCCAAAAATCTCTCAGGCTCAAAAACTTCTGGATTTTTCCAAGATTCAGGGTCCCTTCCAATAGCCCATGCATTGACAAATATTCGGGTCTTGGCTGGAATTTGATATCCATCTATGGTTACTTGTTCCATGGATTCTCTTGGGACGAGAACCGGAACTGGAGCGTGCATTCGGAATGTCTCCTTTATCACAGCGTTTAGGTAATGGAGCTGAGGGACATCAGTCTCGGACACCATTCTTCTCTTGCCAACAATGCTTCGGACTTCATCTTGGGCTCCCTTCAGGGCTCTTGGATTCATTAGCAGCTCTGTCATAGCCCAATCCAGTGTTATGAAGGTCGTGTCCGTTCCAGCTGCAAACATGTCCTACAAAACATTGAAGTCTGCTGTGAAGCGCAGGATTTGGGGTATGAGGAATCACAAAAGAGCCAGTACGTGATTGGTCCAAATGTTACACCCCAAATAAAGTTGGCCCAGATCAGATGATGGAGAGTTTGGCACCAATAATTTCAGCTATCGGATGTAATTTACCATCTCTAAACTATAAGTATACTATCAGAAGAATCATATGATTTAAAGATCCCTAATCTATATACATCATATGACAAAAAAAATATGTATTGTCCATATTATTTAAACCAATAAATGCATAAACGATGTATATGCAATAGAGATATCTAAATCATATGATATTTTGATGGTAAGAATTGAGAGATAATAGATCATATTCAATCATTCACACCATCACTACTGGGCTTTCGATCAACCAGTTAGAGGGAGAGAAAGAGAGTAGCCATCATCTTTGACATCACATGAACGGTGATGCATATGTATTAAGAGATTGGGGTGCTTAGCCGTCATCTTTGACATCTTGCGCATGATTGCATCATGCATACATATTAAGGGACTGGGGGTGTTCATCTAGCTACTATTGTCAGTCGGGCTTTGTGCTAGCAGGCCAATCTTCATCATGAATCTAAACCACCAAACTGGTCAAATGTGTAATCTGTCTCATGTCATATTGTGACCCAAACCTGTGAATGCTGTCACTGGGGATGGTAATTAAATTGAATAAGGCAGGACAATGGATCTTAGGCGCGGCAGGTCATATGTACCTTTCGAAAACCTCACTGGACCTCGAAATTTAGACCAATAAATTTTGAATCCAACTATATGCATAAATCCTTCCTCATTAACTAAGTACTCTGAGACTAAACCCTACTATCTCAACAGCGGAAAGATTTTAACCGTGCAACTCACATCTATTGTGGAACAGTTGGTGACTGGCTGAAGCCAATTAATCTATTCGATAATATACAGATGGTAGGCCATTTTTAGTCATTAACCATGACGCTTTAAATGGGATGCTTCTGGTTCAATTCCTGATTGAAGATCTCCCAAGATGTAATTAATAATAAATGATTGAATTTGATAAATCAACTATACGTGTTCATTTGTTCGAGCACTCCAACCAAAAAAAAAAAAAGGAATGATTGGTGTAGATGTTCCAATAGAATAAAAATGAAATTGGACCTAAAATAAATCTTATGCTTTATCATATGGAAACTACGTTGTGAACTGCTATATCGGATATTTTTAACTTTTTATATATTTTATTTTTCGATTTATTTATATTTTTTCTAAATAGATTTCGATTTTATCCATAAATAAATAAATAAATAAATAAAATGAACGGTAGCAGGAGCGCTAAGCAGTCACTCACCAAGATGATGGCTTTAATGTTATCCATGGTGAGAGGCATCTCCAAACTCCCATCCTTCTGGACGTCAAGCAACACATCCACCAGATCCTTAGTCTCCTCTCCTCCTCCCTCCCTCCTCTTCTTCCTATGCTCTTCTATTATCTCATCAAAGAAGCAATCGAAACGTTTGAACGTCCTCTCCAGCCTCCTCTTCATCCCCGTCACCGCACTCACCCACTCCAACGACGGGTAGAAATCCCCCAGGCTGAACCCCCCAAGCAAAGCCTGGTACTCGTCCAGCATCTTGTGGAATCCGTGCCGATCGTACTCCCCGCCCTCCGCGAACTCCCTCCCCAACGCCGCCCGGCACAGCACGCCGTTCGCGTACAACCCCAGAAGCCTGCTCAAATTCACGGCCCCGCCCGCTGCCGACGCCGCGGCAGCGATCCGCCTCACGAGCTGCTCGACCTCCGCGGCCCTCCCGGGGCGGTAGGACTCGACGCGCTTGGCGCTGAGGAGTTCGAGGATGCAGATCTTGCGGGCGTGGCGCCAGTAGGGGCCGTAGGGGGCGAAGGCGATATCGGTGCATCCGTAGAAGAGCTGCTTCGCGGCGTAGAGCTGGGGGCGGCTCGAGAGGGGGAGGTCGTGGGTGCGGAGGACTTCTTTGGCGGTCCTCGCGGAGGAGACGACGACGGTGGGGATATGGCCGAGGGTGAGGTAGAAGATGGGGCCGTACTTATGAGCCAGACGTTGGAGGGATAGGTGGGGCATTCGGCCGAGCAGGTGGAGGTTGCCGACGAGGGGAAGCGGCCGAGGACCGGGCGGAAGATTGGTTCGTCGTTTCTTTGGTAGATGAGTTGTAACCAAGATGAGAACTACTAGTATTGTGGATGCTAGAAGCGAGACTGTGGATAGCCATTGCAGGAGAGCCATGAGAACTTCCTCCACTGAGATGAGAAGAGAAGAAAGAAGTATTAATAGGATGAAGAAGAGTATGCAATTCTGAAGTGGTTGGTCCGGGATGAGGACAAAGCTTTATTGTCGTCGTTTTGGAGCTTCGATACAATGCGTTCACCGTGCTAAGGTTTGGCTGTGAATCATGAGACATGGGAGGGGAACTTTTGGGGAAAAGATTCGCGGGCAAATTGACAGCTGGCGTTGTGGAGGGTTACGGTCCATAAGACAAGAAAGATAAGATGCACAGGATATGCGTGCATAGAATCTTTTGGTAAGAACTCTCTGAATGCCACCAAATTAACAGGCCTCTACAGTAAATTGGCTTCTCGAGAGACATGTAAATCCTAAATAAATTGCATCTCTGGACAAAATGGTCCGCACCTACAGTCAGAAATCTCATCAGCTATGGGCAGTGAAAAGGAGTCGTATCTTTCATGGAAAGGTAAAATTCATCTGGAATCCACCATTGACCATACAGTGATTGCTTTGAGATCTGTATAGATGGATAAATAAATAAATTTGAAATATTTTATAATAGGTTCCAGTAGCCAACATCATGAAAGAAAATCAATCATTTTTTTTGTGCAAAACATACAAATCGAATCTCTTCAAGTGCTTGGAGATTTATGTATAATATGATCCAGTAGCCAGCATCATCAAAGAAGATCAATTATTTTTTTGTGCGAGACATACAAATCGACAACTTTGTGTCCTATAAATCTTTCTCTTTTTTCTGATGTTGAAAAACGTGTTTTCCAGCAATTTTTTTGAGGAAAAAAAACAGGGAAGGGATAAGGGAAGAGACTTGTCACGGTCTCAATTTGTCTTTCTATTGCATCATTATCCTATCGCCAAGACCCTGTGCCATGAGGTGGGGGGCGGGGATTATTCAACACCCTGTAGTCATCCGACGGAAACTCCCAGATAAAGGAATTATTTTAGACCTAACAAAAGAAGCACAGTGAATAAAAGCAATTGTGATTAACTGGGAAGCAATATGGTGAGCCATAGTAAAGGGTATGGTGACGTGTATGTTTTTTTGGAATACTAGCCTAAAAACTTCCAAATGCATACAATTGGGAAAAAGTTCTAGGAAAGAGTCCAAGGAGAAGCCTTCGAGAGGGTAGGTATAGTCCATTTTTAACCATATATTAAAAATCCTTGAATTATTGTTGGTCTACCTCTTAGTCAAATGATTCTTTGAATAACTGTACACAGTTAATGAAAGTAGAATGATTAATTATGTCATTAGTTATTCATGCTAATTTAAGAATTAATCATGTTGTATTTGTTGTTTGTAGTACTGTTTATGCTATCATTTAAGTGGCTTTTTCATATTTATATTATGCAAATAAATATAATAATAACTCAGAAAACTCCTTTGTTTTTGTACTCTTTTCCTGGTTATTTTTAGTTTTCCAAATTCTTCCAAAATTTTAGACATATCTGCTGGATTTTTCCTGAACTCCAAACCTTCCATTTAGCCAAATTGATGTGGGATGCCAAACTTGCTACCGCTTTTGGAGCTTGAGAAAGGTAATCTATAAACATATTGCTAATAGGTTTTGACTGGTTATAGGTATGATAACTTTATAAAACATCAAGGATCCTTTTCAGTATAACCTATGCAGTATATTGTGCATCCACTAAACAATGTGTGTCATATATAACACGGCACGTGCTTATGGACTATCTTGTTTGATGGTTATTCATCTCTTGATGGTGACCGTCAATAATTGCACAATATTCTATGGTGTCATATGTGCACTGCAAATGATCCATGTCTAAAAAACATAATTACTTCTATCTATGACCTACAGTATAGCATGGCCAACTCCATGCATAATCAAGATATCCGTAGGCTTCTACATGTTGCAGGGCAATTTACAGCTCATAAGGGGCCTACTTCACTCATTTTCATTGAGCAATACCTAACCTGCACTAATATGGTGCAACTTGAGCTAGTTTAGTAAACCTGACCTGACTTGATTGGGTTGGGCCAATGTAAACCTAATTGTTGGGGTATTGCTCGGGTAGAAAATTGTTATCACAACTTCAAAGTAGGTGAAGTTTGGGTTAAGAGTTTGGCAGCCAAAATCCAAACCAAATTTCTACGGTAGAGCATCTGAACCAACCAAATTCAAGCCTGTTGTTGTCTTATTTTAGACAAACCTAGATAATCTATTAGAGTTCTAGATCGAATATTGCTTGTATTAACTTGATCTAACTCGGTCTAAGCATATCCAGCCTAAATTGTATTTAGGCTGAAAATTTGAAATTGGATTGGGCATAGGCTTTCAGGTTTATTGTTCGGTTGGGTTTGCATTGGATATTTTTCTCACCGAGCTAGGATTGAGAAACTTCAAACATAGTCAGGGCTAGATTTTGGGTGGCCTGACCTATGCTTAGCCCGATCTAGCCAAAGTGATGCACCATGGTTTGTTGATGAGCCCAGCAGAGAAGGATCGAATTGAAGCTAGTCAAGCATGGAAGCAAATTATTGGAATTATGGTCCAACTACAAATTGTCATTTTAATTTGAAATAGTTTTCTTTGATTTTGAGTTCATGTGAGCTCAAATTACAAGAGTCGGAGCATCTCATTTTGTTTGGGTTGTAGTAGTCTCGTTGGGATTGAGTCCCACTGTAGTACTACAGTATTTTTATATTATTTTACATAGCAACAGTGGGAGAGAAGTTATATAACTTATTAAAAAAATAGGATAAGAGTTTATGGATATCACTTGTTGTAATAAAAAATTCTTAATATTTGGTTTTACCAGCCGTGAGCACAGGACAACTTGCCGTGCCGTGAGCTGGAGAGCATGGTGATCCTCTCGCGGACTTACTCTTCTATCCAAGAGATGGTGATCCCTGGGATTTTACCTAATGAAATTTTTTGTACATCGTGGACGGCGTAGAGCAGCATGCACCGCTCGTGGTGGTTAGCTTATGTATGAGATCGAAAGAAAAAAAAAAAAAAATTATACACCACGCTCTGGTTCCATGCATGAGCCAATTAGAGTGCATTCTGCACCACCCGTGGTGCACAAAGAATTTCTCTTTTTATCTTTCCATGCCCATGTTGCATTAAGCGGTATTAGAGGAGTTCTTTCCCGGCCTAATAGCTTTCAACTATGGCAGCAATAACAACTCTTAGCAAGCAACATGAGCATCAATCAGAGCACTTAAAAAATCAATCCATGACTTGGTGAACAATTGATTCAACCTCAACTCCCTAACAACATACAACCTATCGTTGGCGCAGGTGCTCAGTGCAGGGTGGTACATTATTTGGTGCGCATGCTCAATCAACAAAGCAATATAAGAGACTCTAATTACAAAGAAGATCTAATTATCCTCCAAGAAGATGTGAGACATCAACAGCAGCATGATTATGATTACAGCATAAAGATCGATCTTCCAACTTTGAATCGATTAAGGGGATGTTTGGTTTGTAACCGGAATCAAAATAAAAATGAAAATCGAATGGCTTACAATCGAAATCGGAATCGAAATCAAAATGGCCAAATCCTCCGAAATATTTGGTTCGTGATCGGAATCGGAATCGAAATGGAAAATTGAATCCATAGATGAAATAGGGATTGAGTTCTATATAGATTGACCCATTCCCATTCTACTTCAGAATCAAAATTGGAATGGGATTCTTCCCAATCAAACGATTGGAATGGGAGTCATCCATTTCGATTCCGATTCCAGACCCCCACTCCTCCCAACCACACACCCCTAAATATTGAAGACTTCTTGGATTCGATTGCTGAAGTCGGAGATTCTTCAATTTTATGGAAATTCACGAGTCAAAGAAGTTGAAAC